>NC_041228.1:76752548-76875834 GCF_002837175.3 Physeter macrocephalus
AGGCGGACGCGCAACCACTGCGCCACCAGGGAAGCCCCTCATTTATTTTTTTAATCGTGTTTTTCTGGACTCTTTCCGTCTGACGGCAGAAGCAGTTAACGTCGCCCCGGCTAGTTGTGTTTTGGTCTTCACTGCCGACGGGCACAGTCTATGGATCAAGTCTCGATGGCCACTCTGTGGTAGGATGCTTTCAGTTGCAAGAAAACAAAGCTGATGCAGTTGACTTCAGTACTGATGTAGAGCTCATCAGCCATGTGGTTTCAGGTGCCACTGGGCCCAGAGATGCTTGGCCGTGGCTTGGCCTTGGCAGTGAGATGGTTGCTCTACGCCGAGGGCTATAGCTTCTTATTTATTGCCATCTTCTCACTGATATACAGCAAGCCCTACGTTCCTGCTGATTGAAGTGACTTAGATTGTGTGTACACTTCTGATCCAGTTGCTGTGACGGGGCAGATGGGACCATACTGATTAGCTCCGGCTACGCAGGGCCCACCCTGAGAACAGGGCCGAGGGGCCAGCGACACAAACCATGGCAGGGAAATTCAGGATCCTTTAGGAATGACCGGTAGGTTGGGAGCCACTAATAATATCCTCTGTGATAGCGCATGGGTTATTGACACAAAGCCATGGATACTGTACTTCACAGGGCAATTTAGGGAATATCAAGGCAGAGCTCACATTAAAACACTCCAAGTCCACCTTGCCCTTATCATGGATTGACTTGTGTAGGGATTTTTAATTCAGGTGCTGACTTGAGACCCTTGACTCCACTTCAGGAACTGAGTGTTGGTTCTGGGTTTAAAAGACCCAGATTGGAGTTCCTCAGATTCCATCCCACGGCTTCTGCAGAAGGCGCTAATGTTGAACAGCCAGTGAATGAGTGAACTATTTTATCCTAACAGCCTAGCATTGGATATTACTATTTTTAAACTGCTAACTGATGAGCTGTAAACTGTCATCTTAAGCCTGCACTAATTGGTGCTATGAAGCCCCAAAGTCTAGCAGTACCTGGCACTCTTATTTGTTTAATAAATGATAATTAGGGAATAAATCTGTTTTTTGTGTTTGCATACTATTTGCATTTCCTCATGTAAATTAACGTGCAGAGGCTTTTTTTCTATTTATTTATTAGAAAAATCATTTAAAGAAATGAATTTGAATGAAGAAAGCATATGTCTTAAAACAGAGCTAATGGTTCTCCTGTCCCTTAGAAGGGGTTTCCCAGAATGCAGGTCCATGTCTCTTGGAATCACTACCTCCCAGGGAGAGGCTATCAGGCCTGAAAAAATTCAAATTCATCCAAGATCCACAGGCAGTCTAGGCTCAGGAACAAGTGGCTGAAACAGTTACAACAAAAGCCTTCAGTGCATACATTTACTATTTTTTTTTTTTACATTTACTATTTTTAATCTCAGTTATATAATTCTTAATTATTTAAAGGATTAAAAAAATCTTGAATATACTTCAGTTGGGCCAATCAAACAAGAACAACGTTAATTTAGGACTTGCTGAGTACTTGCTTATCTGAAATACTGTAAAAGACTGATCTCCGTGTTTCTAGTTGTCCTGTGCTGACAAATGCAAATCTAGTCATTTCACTTTCCAGCTTAAAGTCCTATGGCTCCCTGTCACCTAAGGATGAAATCTATAAATTCCTAAGCATTTTAGAATTAATTATAAGGGGCCAGAAGCCTCACAGTGAAAAAAAGTGTTCTTTTTGTTCTCCAGAAATCTAGATCTGCACTGTTTAGACAGGAGCCACTAGCAACCAGCCACATGTGACTACTGAATACTTGAAGTGTAGCTGGTACAGACTGGGATGTACTGTAAGTACATCTTATATTTTCAATATAGTTAAACATACTATGAAAGTTAACTTCACCTGTTTGTTTCTACCTTTAATTTATTTATTTATTTTTGTTTTTTGAGGAATTTGTAATCTAGTTTTTTTTGGAGTATAATTGCTTTGTAAAAAAAATTAATTTATTTATTTTTGGCTGCGTCGGGTCTTCGTTGCCGCGCGCGGGCTTTCTCTAGTTGCGGCGAGCGGGGGCTACTCTTCGCTGCGGAGCGCGGGCTTCTCATTGCGGTGGCTTCTCTTGCTGCGGAGCACGGGCTCTAGGCGTGCGGGCTTCAGTAGTTGTGGCACGCGGGCTCAGTAGTTGTGGCGCACGGGCTTAGTTGCTCCACGGCATGTGGGATCTTCCCGGACCAGGGCTCGAACCCGTGTCCCCTGCATTGGCAGGCGGACTCTTAACCACCGCGCCACCGGGGAAGCCCTGGAGTATAATTGCTTTATAATGTTGTGTTAGTTCCTACTGTGCAGCAAAGTGAATCAGCTATACATATGCACAGAGCCCCTCTTCCCTGGATTTCCTTCCCATTAGGTCACCACAGACACTGAGTCGAGTTCCCTGTGCTCTACAGCAGCTTCTCATTAGTTATCTATTTTACACGTAGTAGTGCATGTATGTCAACCCCGATCTCCCAATCCATCCCACCCCCCTTTTGTTTCTTCTTCTAAACGTGGCTGCTAGAAAGTTTACAGTTCCACTTGTGGCTCATATATTTCTACTGAGCATGTATCTGTGCACAGTGTGGCTCTAAATGATTCCCACCGATATTCTCCAGCATTTCCACTAGGCACCTTGCTTGGTCACAGAACGCCTTCCCCATTCAAAGCTGGGGAATTAACCCACTTCTCTGGTGCAGAAGAGACGGTTGTGTCTTTCAGGGACTCTAGGAGCTGAGCGCCCATCGGGAGGAGCGAGTGAGCGGAGACGCCCTGCGGGCTCTGCTTCCTACACCTCTCAGGTCTGCCTCTGCCCGCGGCCCTCACTCCCGACCCGGGGGCACATCACTGACTGTGGGAGAAGCCTCCTCCCCGGGACCACGGAGCGCGTTCAGGCGGCCTGCGCACGCGCACGGCAAACACCGCACACGGGCGCGCTTCTGGCAGTGCCTGTGCTCTGCCGCCCAGAGAAATTTAGTTGTTTTCATGCACCATTCCAGTTGCTGCAGCTTCTTGAGAGCCCGTTTACATGCATCACTGCTCGGAAGCTGCGGTCGCTGGTACCCAGCGTGTTAAGAAACGAGGCCCGCACGGTTTTCCGGGAGCAGCCGGCGCGCCCTCGCTCGGCACAGGGCGCTGGCTCGCTCTTCAGCAGCTTCTCCAGGAGGCTGACGTTCGCCGAAGCCTAAGCATACTCGTCATTCTTTTGCCTTCGTGCCTTCTAGATGCTGTTTCCTTTCTTGGAATGTCTTGTCCCAACTGTGTGTCCCCGTGCTGTTCAGGGGCGGCCTTTCATGGCACAGCAAGCAGGCCAAGTCACACTTGCCAGCTCCCTGAGGGACAGAGTGGCTCTTTATCGCCTTTACACTCACGATCCATTGCACTGTTTCTCAGGTACGTAGCATTTAGAAAGTAAATGGATGAACTTTGAAAATATTAATACATCAAGGCATACTGATCTTTCATTTATGGCAGTATGTGAAATTCTTTTTCAAATAAATTTTTTTTTTTTTCTTTTTTTTGTTGCGGTCCGCGGGCCTCTCACCGCTGCGGCCTCTCCCGTTGCGGAGCGCAGGCTCCGGACGCGCCCAGCGGCCACGGCTCACTGGCCCAGCCGCTCCGCGGCACGTGGGATCCTCCCGGACCGGGGCGCGAACCCGTGTCCCCTGCATCGGCAGGCGGACTCTCAACCACTGCGCCGCCAGGGAAGCCCTCAAATAACTTTTGTTTTAAAAAGTTAGCTGAGTTAATAAAGAACTAACAGCACATACTGACGCAGATGTGGCAGCATCATCGTGGTAGCAGACAACGGTCTGCAGGTTGGGAAGCATTGGCCGGGCTTAAGTCTTGCCTCTGGCTGGTTAGGATGTGACCTCACCCCTAGGGCTAGGGGAGCACTTCATGTTGCCTTAGAGTCCTCTGCTGTTTCCTCCAGAATTGTCCGGGTCCACTTATGAGGAGTCTGAGATAAGGTATTCACATTTGGGAAGAAGAGTAAACAGTGTATGAAAAATTTGGGGGCTAGTTTTTCAACCTTTTGATGATAGTAATTACTAAAAAATGAAAAGTTAAAGAATGAAAGCAACGCAACTAAGGAGCCCGCCTGCCACAACGGAGACCCGATGCAACCAAATAAATAAATAACCAAATAAACATTAAAAAAAAAAAAGGAATGAAAGCAAATATGAGAAAATGTACTAACGTTATATCAATAAACCATAAACCAACATCTAAGTAAATGGATGTTTTCCAGGGAATTATAAATTAAAAACAAAAAACTTATCAAGACATTTTTAAAAACCCCGAATGAAAAGATTAATGTTACCTAGCACACACAAAAAAATAAAACACTTTCCAGAGCATTCTGCCAGAATAGTCTAACTCTGACACCAAAACCAAGCAAGGTGCACAAAAAACAAACATAAACAAAACAAAGTAAACTCTTCAAGTGAAATCCAGTAGTGAACTAAAATAATACATTAGGATAGAGCAGGATTTAAAGATAAAATGCAGATATGGTTGAATGACTGGAAATTTCAAAAGTAATTTAGTACTTTATTAAATATGAACAAAAACTCTAGGAAAGAAAAGCAGTATCTTTAATTTTAATGCAAGCTGCAATAACATTCAAAAGAAATGCTTCTAATCTTTCATTGTAAGATAAAAAGCAAGTAAAAAAAATGCCATTATCATAACATTCCTGGAGTCCTAACCAATGCAATAGGAAGAGAATAAGAATTAGGCAAAGAGAACGACTCATGCGGATGTCATGACTGCCTATTTAGAAAATCAAAGTGAAGTAAATGAAAAGCTATTAGAGCTCTTAAAAAGAGTTCTGTAAGGTGACTGGATGTAAGGAAGAAATTAAAAGCACTGTTACATACATACAATACACCTGTTAGAAAATGTAACAACAAAAAAGACCCCATTCAAAAACAAACAAAAAGTGTGAAATATCAAGCAACAAACTTGGCAAAAAAATGTAAGATTTATACATTTAAAATGATGAAGTTTTATTGAAAGACATAATAAAACAAATCAATGGAGAAATGTTAGTTCACTTGATAGAAAATGATGTAGCAGTTAGCTGTTCATTTGGTGACAACATTAGATGCCTAACACGTGCAATTTGGGTAATATATGAAAAATTGCTCACACCTTACTAGTAATAAGGACATGCAAATTAAAATAACTTCATTGTTTGTTCAGATTGGTAACAGTAAGAAGTGAAAAAATAGGCTATGTTTTTGAGGCTGTGGGGAAAACCAGCCCCTTTCATGCATAGCTAGTGAGAATATACATTTTTGGAGGGCAACCTGACATGATACATTAAAGAAAAAAATAAGCATGAACTTTGACTTAAAAATTCCACTTCTAGGAATCTACTGTACTTAAAAATATACACCATAGTACTACCTGCAACTGCAAAAACTGGGAACAATGTTAAGTGTTCAGAGTTGGGTAATGGTTAAAGAAATTCTCATAGATTTATATTATGTGATTGTTAGAGGATGTGTACATATTGATGTGGAAAAATCTGTAAGACATTAAATTAAAAACAAAACTCAAATGCCAAAATAATATAATCCAATCCCACCCCATCCCACTGTGTATGCACAAGCTTATACTGCAGAGAAGTGTCTTAAAGGATATACACCAAAGTGTCAATAGCGGTTGCCTTTGGGAAAAGGAGTGGAGGTGTGGGAGATGGGGATGGAGAGGAAGGGCTCAAGGCAGGGGCGGATGGTGAGATGAGGGTGCTGAGTTCACTTTGTATTTAAATTGTTGGAATACATGTTCACTTTTATAAAAGTGTCTTTAAAAAGTTTTGTAATTTAACAAGAAAATAAAACCGAGTTGGACCAGAACCCGATTTGGCTGCTCGGGAAGATTTTATTGGGACACAGGGGTTGCTTAGTAGATAAAGTTCTTTGAGCACTACTAATCTGTAAATGAGTCATTTTATAAGTCAGCTATATCTGTGCCATTAGAGGGCAGGAATATTTTAACCTTGGTTAGGCTTCCTGTTCTACTTATACATGGTCACATATGTTCAGGAAGACAAATTAGTTTTAATGTTAACAATATACACGAAAATGTATTGTGGAAAAAAGTATAAGCATGAAAGGTTAAGTGACAAAAACTAAAACATAATTGGTGATTTTGGAAATCTGCTTTTACCCTTCCATCTCCCACCCCAAGTGGCCAAGTAAGCATTATTCTAGCGCTAAGGGCCACGCGCAGAGCTGTTTATGACCAACGCTGCCATTATTTAAAAAGTGGTAACAAGTTTACGGTTTAGACACTAATCCTACCTGATGAAAAAGTATAAAAACCTAAAACATTGACAGATTTTGATGTTGCAAATTAAATAATAAGAAATTAATTTAATCCTTAATGATCAGTTCAACTGCTGTGGTTTTGCAGGGCAATCGGCAAACTTTGTGAAGTTTCACGAGACTCGAGTTAGCGCCGCTCCATTCGCCAACAAAGTTGTTTTTTATTTAACAGTTATTTTTTTCTAATAGTTACTGGAAATTTTCCATTTTATTTCAATCCCCCAGCTCTATCCCAGCCAAAACCATGTTTAATATGCCCATATTATTACAAGATAAAGATCCCAGATCCCCTGTGGCAAAAGAGTCCCCGTCCCTGAATTCTGACCTACTTTAAAAACGACTGAACACACCTTTTGGATGAACAGTTATGCAACACATATTCTTCTTCCTTTCACTGACATTTTAATAGAAAAAGAATATAAACTTCTATATTACAAAATATATTTCACATTTTTTTCAATAGAAACTTAAGAAACACTAACTTTATAAAATAAATGGATGTTTAAAAGCAAATTCCAGATGGTACTGCATCAATGTGGGGGAAAAAAGTGTATTAGGGTACAGATACCCATTTGACTATGGGTACAAAGTATCAGTGAATACAGAGAAGAAATTCCAAGTGAATAGTGTTCTGACCACTATGATCTTTTGGTCTCTAGAGCACCTCACTTATGATTCAGAGGCTGATCTGCGGATCAGTTTCCCAAAATAAGCAGTGATTGTCTTCAATCTATTATTAAGAAAGTTTTGTTCTATTTCCACTTGCCCTCCAGGCCCAGCCAAGGATGCCACCTAAAAAGGGAACAGAAGAAAGTCACACATACATAAAGCATGGTTTCAAAAGAAATCTTTCATTCAGATGCTTTATCAAATAATACAGCTCTGGCTTTTTATTTAAGCCTTTCAAATAGAGGCATCTCAACCGTTCGCTGTTACTTTCCAGGTGGGTATTAATGCAGTATTTGGTGGCAGAAATACTTGTTTCAGACACTTTTGACATTACCGGTATGACCACAGTGCTATGTTATTGTTTAAGACCTAATCTCTCCAGTGCCAGAAGTTACAGAACTTAGAGGAACAGAAAATCAACATATCGTTCCCAAAGAGCAGGTTTATTTATTAAGATGGAATACATCAGAGAGCAAGACAGACCCCGTCCGACTTTCATGGGAGCTCCAGCCTCTACCACCTACACCTTTTACTTCTCTAGGTGGGTTCTGGTGCTGTTCTCCCAGCTTGAATCACCTCCTCCACCTGTTGCGTGTGTAGGTTTAGGTCTCCCACTCCTCCGTTTTTATTGTGGTTAAATACATCACTCTTTCTGAAGTCTACTGTATATGGTGACTAACACTGTTATTTGGAAGCTAAAAGCACCGTCCCTCTCCACCTCCACAGAGTTAACCTCAAAAGGATGCTTCAAATTAGCAATGCTTTGCCCTAAGTTCTTAGACAGAAAAGTTTTGTTCTGGTCCAACATTTCTTCATCCAACCTCTCAGGTCTGTTACTAGCAAATATACTCCCTCCTTGCCCTTGATCACATCACCAGAGACCAGTTTGCCAGGGCAGCAGCGAGGATGAAGGGGAAGGGAACGCATGGAAGCCCGGGGACTCAGGGAACTGAAGACACGGGGTGCTGCAGAGAGGGCTCCCCAGGTATCAGGGACCAGCACCAACGACAGAGAAACCACCTCTGTAATTATGTCACTGTAACGGGCAAAACTGTAGCTGCGTATTTTGCAAAGAGAGGTGTTGTCGGTCTAGTTTGGTTTGGAGGTGAGAGGTCTAATCTCAGTGGTGTTACACATGCTCCACCAGCATCGAGTGGAAGGTAAGATTTATTGTACATCACCAATGAGTATGTATTTTAAAGCATTTCAACTTCCTCTTAGAAAAACGTCACAGATACAGAAATAGGGAAGAAGCAAAGCTCATTCTATAGTACACACTAAAAGAAAAAAAAAAAAAGAGGCTGTCCCACCAAGGCAGTAACAATGTCAATTTCAACCCGGCCCACAGAGAGATGCAAAAGACAGCTGTGTTTTTACCAATAGGAACAGATGACAGCAGAAGTGAAACACAGTATCTGTTACAAGGATGAGATGCACACATACATCCCACTGTTTACTAATGAGGCATATAATTATTCAAGTAGAACTAGAGCAGCAATTCTTAGGAAGAAGCGTTTTACTTTCTATTTTGATATCTTTATGTCAGTCTGATTTTTCACAAGGAAGGGCAAAATGAAGAATTTGTCTTTAACCGATAAAAGGCATTTTGACTAGTATGTTTAAAATATAATTGTTTCACAGTAATTTTTCTACGAGTTAAGATATAACTTAAGTGCCGTATTTCTCCCATTTCCTTAAATAGTGATTTATTTAAAGAAAGTGAGACTGGCAAGCAGAAGTTTTCTCTGGGGGTGGGGTTGGGGAAGGAGAGAGGAAGAGGAAGGAAAGGCGGAGAGAAGAGGTCAGGTGAAGAGAAGCAAAGCAAGAGCTGAAACGGCAGCAAAAAATCTGCTAGGACAGGGAGAGCCGAGAAAAGCAATCAGAGGCAAATTTAAATACCAGTTCTACCAATAATTTGCTCATCAATATAGAAAGCCATTAAGACAGGGTTTGGCTTCCTAAATCTAAAAAACAGGAATACTACCTATCTCTCTAAAAAGAGCACCCTGTAAGCCATAAATAGAATTACGGTAAAACAAATCTCTTAGAAGGTAGGGTTGCCTGGACTTGGGTGCTTTGGATAGAAAAAGGAATGAAGACGTCTTACGTGGGAGTTTTTGAGGTCTATTTTAAAATAGTTATTTATAAATTATTATATAAAATAAAATATCTTATTCAACAACTACTGAATAAATAGCTTAAAGGTTTTGGTTCTAGGCGGGGGAGTGTAGCAAAACAAAACAAAACAAAACAAAAACGACAAAAAAACCCAAAGAATGTTGCCTTCATGGATCTTACATTCTAGCAGGGAGACTCGGATGACGGACAATTAAAACAAGTATTGGAAACGCCTATCTAGTGCCTAGAAAGAAATTTTAAAAAACAACAAACTTAATATCTTACTTTAAGTGTTCTAATTAAAAATAATTTCTAACCTTAGCCTTTTTGTGTTTTTCTAATATTTTCACAAATACATATATTTTCAAGGTTAGAATTCTAGAGTTGAAAGACTAAAAATTATGTAGTTCAAGCCATTAAATAATATTTTGTTTCAAGCAAACTTAATGCCATCGATTTCCAGCTCTCTTTATTTTTCACTAGCAGGTTTAACCGACAGATTGTCATCTGGTTCCTTCCCCTTTCTTAAAGTTTAATAAATTGAGAGAGAGAGAGAGAGAGAGGAAAGGGGAAAGGAGAGGGAGAGGAGGAGGAGGAGGAGGAGGAGGAAGGAGGGAGGGAAATCAGCAGCTCCAGATGACATGCTACATTTTTGGTATTGTACTTAAATATACTAGATTTACCAAAAGAAATCACAATTTGTTTGGGCTGGAACTAGAACTAAGGAATGAACTCTCATCAACTAGATTTCATGTCAGGCAATAAGGCTGTTCTTTGGGGACGAGGAAAAGAGAAATGGGTAAAGATCACAATGCAGGTGATAACTTTAGTGAAATAAAAGGTACAGTGCAGAAGATTTAAGAGTTAAATAAAGATTAAAAATTGCACTTTTTTTAAAAAGCAAACTGATTTAAAGTAAAAATATATGGTAACTGAATGAGATAAAATAATTTCTAAACTGGATCCTCATGGAAAATATATAATAAATACTTTATTATAAGAAAGATACAGAACAATGAGAACACTGAAAAAAATGTCCTACTACTACACTGGAGAAGTGATTATTTCTGCAACATGCAAAATCTTGCTTAGAAGCAAATTACACCAAGTGAATATGAAGAGTACTTTTTATGGGGCCTACAGATCTCTGTCAATTACAGTGACATAAGCAAAAAGCATCTGAAATATTGGCTCTGATTAGAAACCTAATGACTACTGTATAGCACAGGGAACTCTACTCAATACTCTGTAATGACCTGTATGGGAAAAGAATCTAAAAAAGCGTGGATATATGTATATGTATAGCTGATTCACTTTGCTGTACAGCAGAAACTAACACAACGTTGTAAATCAACTCTACTCCAATAAAAATTAATTAAAAAAAAAAAGAAACCTAATGTCCAACAGACAAGTGTCTCACCCACAATTCCCTTTTTTCCTTAAGTTTCTTTTGTTACATCCAACTAATAACTTCACAAAAATGGAGGTTGGGCCAAAATATTTCTGATGAACAGTTCTCTGGGAAATAAAAGAAAGTATTTTTTATCAATGGAAAACCAGGCAATTCTCAAACTTATGCATATTTATTGAAATTAGTTCCATATCTCTGCACATGGTAAACAGAAGTGAGATTTCTATGCTTAGGTGAATAAATCTTATTTTTTATTTTTTGCTGTTTTTCATGTAACTCGAATGCTACCTCAGGCTCTCACAGACATTATTTCCTCTCTGTTTCTCTCTTCCTTCAAATATTTATTTGTTGATTAAGACAAATAAGATTTTAAAAAGCCATCACTGTCAACAGGAGCACAGTGGTGACATGTCAAAAAAATTCTCCTGGGCATCAAGAGCTCACCTACATGCATCTCTCAGGAGAAGGCTATAATAACCAGAGTTCACTAAGCTTCGTTCCTCACCTGTGACCAGAACAGGTACTGGAAACAGGAAGACCGTTCTTAAATTCAACAAGCTCTCTAAAGCACAACAGACTAGAGAACAAGGAAGCCCCTGGTTAACGGCACAGGACTTGTATACAGCTCTGTGCGTGGCATCCTTTACTGAAAAACTTATTCGGAGGAGGGAAGGAAAGAGAAGCTTAGGTTCAGAAGCATTTGAACTTTCTCAGTTAGCCTTAGGAGGCCCCCCCTCCACGAAACAGGATGTACATGCCTTACAAGGATGACTATTACTGCTCTACCTGTCCAGCGGCAAACTTTCCAAGGGAAAGGCTGGCTGATAAACGTTAGAAGCTGATCAACTGTATCCTGAATCGCAACATATGATCAAGCAGTGAATCTCACTAAGAACGGAGCTGGTCTGGAAACCTGGGTGCCAGTGACTGGAAGAGAGAAGAGAACCCGCGTGGCAGACAAGGCTCAGCAGCAAGCGCCTGTCACCTTCAGGGGAAGTTTTAGCCCCTGCTGTCCTTCTCGCCAGTCAGGACTGAAACAACGGATCCAGCAAAAAGTCTAATTCCCTTCGCTTCTCTTGGCACCTCAACTTCTGTCCACGGCTCCCGCTCTCATGGTGGCCAACTGTGTGACTGGTAATGAGGACCTTGTCAGCAGGAGACAGGAAGGCACTAACTGCCGCCGCGAGAAAGAAAGACCAGCAAATGCCTGCACGCCCCTCGTTCACGCATCAGCGCGAGCAGGCGATGGCCTGACTTGCTCACTGCAGAGCTGTCATGAGGAGCCAGTGGAACGTGCAGGGCACCCTGCAAACTCTAAGTACGTATGCCACCGTGACAAGGCTCCTATGTTGTATATAAAGGCAGGGGACGGTCCTTTGCAGGATGAATGTAATTCCGTGGGATGAGTGCCCTGCTTTTTAAAGGCTGGGCATTTTCAGGGAAAGCAGTTTCAGAGTTACTACTCCTACATGTACCAGAAGCGCAGTCCAGCTCTCAGCCCTCTTTCTGTTCTCTCCTGCTTCTGGTGTCCACACCTGGAGTTTAAGGGACCTCCAACGGTTGGGGTGATTTTATCACATTTACCATATGGATATAGTTTTGGCTACATGAAAGTGCTGCCATCAGACCAGATTTCTACCACGGAAATTTCATTTAGAGCAATTTGACACAATTTCTTATCAAGCTTAATATTTAGAAACTAGTAAGGCCCCAATTTCCCTTTTATTGAATAAGCAGATTGCTATAATAGCTTAGAACTAATATTTGCAAAGAAATTAGTGGTAAACTTTTATTGTATTCAGCCAAAAATCAAACACTAAAAATGCGAATGAACTGAATTTTGTTATAGTTAAAGTGTTTCCCCAAACAGAAAAATTACCTAATAGTTTCCATATCTATAAATAGTTTTAACTATTCAAACGCATACAATTGTATTCTTTTATATGGTTAAGTTTTAGAAATGCTCCCTGTAAATAAGTCCTCGCTCCCCATCTCACAAAATAAACCATCAGAAGTGCGATGACTGTGACACTGCCTAGACACCGTGTGTCGGCTCTGGTGGGAGCCTCAAGAAGTCTGCCGACTAGAAACGGCTCTTGATCAAATCTAATGTCAATTTCTACACTTAAAGACACAACTTAAATAATCGCAGGATAAGTTTTACCTACAGTGTTTACCTACCTACCTACCTACAGTGTTGGGTTAACTTGTAAATATTCTCCTGCTCTGTCAGGAGCAGGCAGTAAAATAGGTGCGGTCTGGCCCGTTGTCATGACGTCTATCCGGGGAAGTCATGGAAGGGTGGAGCATGTCTGCTAGACAAGTGCCAGGGAGGCCCCCCGGTTAATTTTCTCAACACAACCCTTAGGGATGCTGCTTCGTGTTGCCCTGCTCTCTGTGCTGGTATGAACAAGTTATCAGGAAAAGTAACTTCAATTAATTTGACTGGAAAAGCACAAAGGCTCTCACTCTTCTGAGCAATCACATTTTAAGAGTTATGAAATCAAACAAAGATAAGGATGAAAAAAACAAACAAAAAACAAAAACACAAGGATAAGGAGGCACTATATCAAACTGACCAGGAGCTGCTCCCCTCTCTGTTCCCAGGTCTGTCTGGGAGACAGGACACCTCCTGTTAGATGTTCCACCCGCAGGGGTTTCATACAAACACGGCGTCTGACGAGCATTGCCATGTGGCTTATTTGGGGAGGCTAAGCATTCTACTCTGCTCAAACCTCTATCCATATTGTATACATTTACTACTTAAAAGAGAAGATTCTCATGTTTGGAAAGCATGGTAAACCCAAAGCTAGTACTGGCTGCAAATCTATGGCCGTCAAAGGAAAGAAAAGAAGGAAAGCACGGCAAGATACAGGCGTCAAGTAGATAGTATACAATAATTCCACACTCCATCTACAGTGATTTCAATGAGTGAGATATACCTTGCCTCCAAAGAGCCTGAGTTTGACAGTGAGAGTCTGGATAACAAGGGACACATGTCCTGGAATAAACCCCAAACAGAGGAAGGGAATGAGAGACCGAGGAAAAAGGCGACCTGGAAAAATATTTTACTAGATCCAGAAAACAATGAGACTTATTACTTATGTGGAAAGATTATAAGACAACTTATATTTGTATTGAGTCCACAGTCAGCTTAACTACCCTAAATATAAATGGTATCCAGAGTACAGATCTCCCTGGATGGGAACTTAACTGTTCTCTATAGGCATTTCTATGAGAAAAAATGTAGGCTGAGTTTCAAACAGCAGACTCATAAACTTTTAGAACCCAAGCCATTTGTAAGTTCAGGTTGCTGTGATCTTCTAAATGCTCCTTAACAAAAAAGTTGACTTCTCTGCTACTCTGCTCTTTCTAAATCTCGTAGCACCGTCTCTTCTCTCATTTAAAAAATCCTACATGAGGATAGGCTGTCTTCATTTTATTATAAAAAGAAAAGGTGATTTCCCACTGTAATTTGACCTAAATTCAATACCAATACAATGTGCTTGAACTCTTGTTTTCTTTTTGACTTTTACTATTCTCTAGTATCATCACTCCCTCTAGAGGTAGAAAATGTGAATGCACTACAAACCGGAATTCTGGCAGGCGTGTGAAGTAAACCAAAACGAAGGAAAAAAAGTGAACTTTCTCCTTGGGCAAGTGTTAATTTAACTAGAAAAAATGTACTCACTTGAACTTTTGCAAAAAATAGTGAATTTCCTATTGTCATTCAAGTACCCAAATATGCCCATCTAATGTTTAATACAAGGATCACCTAGCCTCTCATGAGACTAGTTATGATGCATAATATCTTTGTTCTTTAAAAAATTTTTTTTCTTTTCTTGATGCATAATATTTACGTACGAGAAAAAGAGAATTATGGAATAGGCTCAGCCTTATCTGGGAATCTAGAATGCAGATCTGAGTCACATGAGTAGCAGATTATTAGGTTTAATATTCAATTTGATATAAAAATGGAAAAAGCAAAGGGATAGTGCTTTTTCTTTTGCACAAAGTATTTGAGAGACCTAACGTTTAGATACAATGGCTCATCGGTAGACAACAGGCAGCAAGATCTCAGAGCAGCCCCTTCTAACTCACAGAGTAGGGGCTCAGATTTGTTAATTCTATTTCCTTTTCTTTTAACACAGAGAATCTCAACTCTGGCAGCACATGACAATCACGTGGGGGGGTTTTAAAAAATTATGCTTGGGTCTCATCCCAGAAAATAAATTAGAGACCATCTTTCTCAGTAGACCTGAGTCTCAGTAGTTTAAAAAAGCTACGCAGCTGTGACTGTAAAACTCTTAGAAGAAAGCACAGGGGAAAATCTTCAAGACATTGCATTTGGCAGTAATTTCTTGGATATGACATCAAAAGCACAGGCAACACACAAACAAATCAGATAAGCTGAACTTCATCAAAATTAAAAACTTTTGTGCAGCAGAGAGCACCGTCAAGAGAGTAAAGAGGGAGCTTCCTGGCGGCCCGGTGGTTAGGACTCCGCACGTTCACTGCCGAGGGTCGGGGCTCGACCCCTGGTCAGGGAACTAAGATCCCACAAGCTGCTCGGCGTGGCCAAAAAAACGTAAAGAGGCAACCCATGGGATGGGAGAAAATACTCGCAAAGCCTACATCCGGTAATGGATTAATACTCAGAAGATACGCACATGAGAAGATGGTCAGCGTCACTTGTCGTTAGGAAAATGCAAGTCAAAAGCACAATGAGATACCATTTCACACCCATTAGGACGGCCCTTACTGAACAACAACAACAAGCAGAAAATAACAAGTGTTACTGAGATTGTGGAGAAATCAGAACTCTTGGGAACTGCTGGTGGGAATGTAAAATCGCTCAGCTGCTGTGGAGAACAGTAGGGTGATTCCTCAAAAACCTAAAAATAGAATTACCATGTGATCCAGCGACTCCACTTCTGAATATATAACCAAGTGAACTGAAAGCAGGGACTCGACTAGATATTTGTACACCCATGTTCACAGCAGCCTTATCCACAACAGTCAAAAGGTGGACCCATGGACCCTAAACATCCGTGGACGGATGAATGGATAAACAAAATGCACTGCACGCATACAACAGAATGCTACTTAGCCTTAAAAATAAAGGAAATTCTGACACGTGTTATAGCGTGGATGAAACTTAAGGGCATTATACTAAGTGAAGTAAGCCAGACACAGAAGGACAAATATTGTATGATTCCATATACATGAGCTATGTAAGTATGAGGTATACATGAGTAGTCAAATTTACAGACACAGAGTAGAATGGTGGTTGTCAGGGGCAGGGAGTGGAGGGATGGGCAGTCAGTGTATAACGGGTGCAAAGTTGCAGTTTCAGAAGATGGAAAGGTCCTGAGATGGACGGTGGTGATGGCTGTACAACAACACGAATGTGTTTAACGCCATGGACTGTATGCTTAAAAATGACTTATGGTAGATTTTGTCATGTATATCTTACCACAATTAAAAAAAACAAAAACAAAAAAGCCACTCAGGTGATTTAATTTGCAGCCAGATCTGAGAGAGACCCAGTGTTCCAAAGACTAAGCGGATGAACCAAAGATGGGAAAGTGTAACACATTAAAGTAAGAGCACGTCCAATACAAGTTAAGTATTACCGGTTTCTGAGAGGAGGAAGAAAAAAATCTATAATCTGGGATGCGTGTTTATAAATTAAATCCTGTCATTTTACCAAAAAAAAAACATATTTTTTTGGGGGGCCCGTGCCGCACGGCTTGTGGGATCTTAGCTCCCCCACCAGGGATCGAACCCGTGCCCCCTGCATTGGAAGCGCAGAGCCCTGATCAGCGGACCGCCAGGGAAGCCCCCATTTTAGAAATATCAAAGCTGTCTATTCTCTCCTCTAGAGAAAACATGACATCTTTTTACCTATTGGTTCTCTTCAGAATCTTAGTAATGTTTACATTCTTTTTTTTTTTTTTTTTTTTTTTTTTTTGCGGTACACGGGCCTCTCAGTGTTGTGGCCTCTCCCGTTGCGGAGCACAGGCTCCGGACGCGCAGGCTCAACGGCCACGGCTCACGGGCCCAGCCGCTCCGCGGCACGTGGGATCCTCCCGGACCGGGGCACGAACCCGCGTCCCCTGTATCGACAGGTGGACTCCCAACCACTGCGCCACCAGGGAAGCCCAGTAATGTCTACATTCTTTCCACGATAACTTTATGACAGGCTCTTCTAAGTAACAGACACACGACTTTTTGAGGGTTTATGGGCTAGACGCACTGTGAAAAATGCTTTATCCCTTATTCATTTGTTCTTCAAAACCACCACTAACGAGTGGCAGGGCTGAGACTGCACTCGGGTCTGACTCTCAGCGTCCCTTTTTCCAGCCCATTACCGGAACATCACCCACATACTCCTACTTCCGCGTCACTGATGTTCTGGCCACCTTCTCCTCAACTCCTCCAGTCAAATCTGCTTTAGCTTTAAAGTCTGGTTTATCTGCCGTATCATCCAGGGCCTTTCCTGAAGTCATCCAGCAGAAAGCCAGGGCTTTTAATCTCTGCCTTTCTTAGGAGAAGGCTGCACTATCACTGTCTTGTAATCCTGAGAAGATGCTGAACTAGCGTGCCGGCTGACTTGTAAGACACTCTGGAGACACAACAGAGGGAAACCACCAAACAAAAGAAACCTATGGAGAGACCTGGGGTGGCTCGAGAGAGAGAGAGAGAGAGGGAGAGAGAGAGAGAGGGAGAGAGTACTTGTGTAGGATGGAGGGCAGTGCCTCTGGCCGGGGGCAGGAGGCAGTGGCTGTGGGAATTGAAAACAGGAGGAAGGAACACAAGAAACGTGAAATTCTGCTCTCGCTCTTCCCCGCCCATTGCCGTGGCCTCGGCTAAACAGTGTCTGTGCCGCGCCTGCAGAGCTACAGCTGGAAAGCGAGGGCGGCTGAAGAGAAGCTCTGATGTGAGAAGTTGAGAGAAGCAGGTGGGGACCCAGCCCTGGCAGCTGCCCTCTCCCACCCTGCTCTCCAGACATCCTCGGGCTGCTGCCAGACACTCTGTGGTGAAGGAGTACAGCCTTCGATCGCTGCTTTTGCTCAGCCCCTCCCCAAGGGGGGCCGCTGTCCTGTGATGGTGTTTGGTGAAAAGGAACTGCAGTCCTGAGCTGGCGGGTTAGCAACCCCAGAGCTCACCCACCGCCACCCCTGCAGGTGGCCACTGGGGTCCACACAGCCTTAGACAGTGGTTCGCAACCCAGGCTGCACATCTGAATGACCCAGGAAGCTTAAGAAACTGGTTAGATCAATTTCTGGGATGGGGCTCGGAGAGTCAGTGTTTACAAATGCCCAATGATTCTGAAGGGCAGTGAGGCCTGACACTCACTGGATTCTGGCCTGGCCTTTCTCCTTCTGCATTACTCGAGAATAGCCAATAGCCAGTAAAACAAGACCTCATGAGGACCACGAGTATTTCATGGAAGAAAAACAAACAGGCCTAGAAATTATCTCAGATGTAGAAAGGATAAAAAAGATTCATGATTTAAACTTCTTATGATAATAAAAATATTCGAGTGCAAAAGAAGAAAACAAAACACACTGCAGAAACATTAGGTGTAAAGAATATAAAAAACACAACAGATGGGATAGAGAGAATTTATGTATGTGAGGAGTGAAGACCAGACTGAGGTAATCTCCCAGAAGGAAAAAGGAGACAAAACACCAGAAAATACAGTTATGGGAGACTAAGATCCACATAACAGATGTCCCCAAAAAGGAAAAAAGATGGTGAGAACATAGTTGAACAAATAATGGAGATAATGTCTCCAGAATAAAGCATGATGAACAAAGCTCAGTGACAGAGTTGGCTCTCAAGTACCAAAGGGAGAGAAAGGAAAAACTGGCACCCAGCAACACTGGAGTAAAATTTAAATATGAAAGACAAAGATTTTCAATAGAATGCTTCGCACAAAGCAGACATGTAATTAAGCGCTTATAAAAAACACCAACAAAAGCATGAAATAGAGACATCATCAAATCTTTGTGAGGCAGTTATTATTCTAGGGAAAAAACCCAACATGTTTAAAATAAATGTTTATGATCAGAACGGAACAAGGACGTTTGAAAGTTAGTCAAGTGTCCTATGGTTAAAAGTGTTCCGGGATACATGGAGGTTTTATTTGTCTGTGGATTTCTATCCAGGCTGCCATTTTCAGGAATCCCTAAAACCTACTCTCAAGGTAGGCTGCAGTAAAGAGATCTCGGCTAGGCTAGGCGTGCACATGTGAAACACAACACATTTCATCCTTTCGGGACACGGAATGAAAAGCCCAGAGTGCTCTGTTTATGTTTATGCAGGCCAGGAGCCCTGGAGACGAACAGGATGAAACAGGCATGGATTTAACTGCTAAGCACTTCCAGTTTTCTAATAACAGTCAAAAAGCCAGGGACTTCTCATAAACACGTTCTCAAGTAAAGAAAGACCCTGAATTTCTTTCTGTCCAATCTCTGTAACAGTCACACAAGAGGCTCATAGAAGTTCTTCAGTAATGGCTTACCTGGTCGATATTAGCATTTCTTGGAAGAAAATAAATGATATTATTAGTGATCTTCTGGGAAAGCCTGAAAATTTCAAAGGTGGACAGTAGTTAAGGAAAAGTAACAAAAACAGTAGTTAATTTCTGATCAGAGATATATTCTTCACTTACTACATCATAACCCAAATGTACTCTGATATGTAACAATACCCTCTAATGGGACCTAAAAGAGAATTAAGTAGCATATTGTCCCCGATGGGTCAGGATTAGAGGTTAAATCTATTTATTCAATTATCCTAGTGGTAGGAAACCAAGAGCCAGAGACACACATTCTTTCTTTCGGCCATTTCCTAGGTTTTGCGACAACAGGAAGAATAGGAAAGCACAATGCCGCCTCTTTCTGGTAAAGAGGAAAGACAAGTAACTCTGTCCACTGTATTTTTCTAAATTTTAATTAGCAATTTAAAACACCATTCCTGTTAGAGTCATACATGACTCCTCCGGGGAGGAGAGATAGAGAAAGGGACAAATAACAAATGGTATTCTTTATGAAATAAGGGTTTGCTTCAGCATCCTGGAAGAGTAACAGGGAAACTTTGGAGACACAGAGGATTCAAGTCAGTGAGCTGAAGAAAAGTTAGGGGATAGTCAGCCAGACTCTAGGGACAGGTCTTGAGGAGACCCCCATTTCCAGACAATAATTCCACACAATTAATGCCTTCTAGTTCTTGTTTTGTGATGGTAAAACTGGAGAGCAACCAATGGAAATGGAACCTCACAGTTACATAAATACAATGTTGGAGATCACTCACCAGTTAATTTTTATGCAAAACAAACTGGAATCTATCAAGTGCTATTAGCTAATAGCTCTCCTCTTCACTCATTTCACACACACACACACACACACACACACACACACACACACACACACACACCCTTTCTCTCCACACCCACTGAGGAAACTCTAAGGACTTCCAAAGGATATCCATCAGGAGACATCATGGCGCTGATGTCAAAGATCTTGGCGGTGGCGTAGTCTGGTCCTCCCCAAGGCGGGCTGAGAAACACGACGTCAGCCTTTAAACGAGAAGCCAGCTGCAGGAAATCTCCACAGATGAACTCAATTTTGTCCGCTACCCCGTAAATTTCTGCATTATTGCGAGCAAGATCGATCTTAACAGGATCAATATCAATGGCGATCACTAAAATGGGAACAAGAAAGATGAGTTAAATGATGCTGATTATTAGTTAGATAGACTAGTTCATCTTCTGAGCAGTCGGTTTATTTTCTGTGCAAGACCCTTCTTAAATGACTTTTTAAAGGGAGATTAGGCCATATAGATGAGAGAGAGAATTAAACATTTTAATCTAAACTAGAAAGATTCCCTTGTGTGGTACCAAGAAAATGTGACTGAAGGGTGTGGCCTTCAGAGCTGCCTCAGTCAGCCCGCCGGGCCGAGGCAAGTAGTGACGGTGGCCACCCAGCAGCCACTAAACCCGGTCTGTGGTCAGCACGGGGCTCTGTGCTGTGCACAGCCGAGCGGCAGACACTTGGGAAGGTGATGGCTGCATGGAAAGCCTATAAAAGATTTCAGATAAGACCAATTTCCTCAAAATGAGGCAACTTCCAAAGGAAGCCAAATTTGACAACTTCTACCAAAAGGCAAAATAAAACACCTTTTGACAAACCTATACAGCCAACTTATGAAGAAGAGATGTAAAAACATCTGCTGGTGACGTTTAATGAGACATTTTAGGTAGAGGGAACAGATGTTATGTTTTCACCACACGGGCTTTCATTTAATTTACTGCAATTTCGTAATTAGCAACACAGACCTAAGTTAATTCTGGCTCACTCGTGTCTTGCAGTAAATTACTCAAGTGCACCTGTACGTGCACCGGGATGTCAGTGGCAATATTTTATATCTGCAAGGGCTAAGTGGAATCCTGATACATACACCATGGTCGTCAGGGAAACAACTGCATTCCAGAAAATACTGGTTTCAAAATTTGTTAATGCTTTTGAGAAATAATGCACTAAATAAATCCCTTGAACAATGACTATAAGCACCAGTCATGTTGCAAAATCATGCATCTGCATCACTATTTTTTCTGTTCTAAAAAAAATAACATTCATATTTATAAAAGAGAAAAATGTCCTTTTTAGCTGCTTAATCTGCTACATTTATAGTATAGAGACAGATGCAAAGATATACTGACAATAGCAAAAATTCAACGGAAAGAAATGCCTTTCAACACCCAATGTATTCAGTTAGTTGTCATGTTTTCATCTGTGCTCCCCTCGGAGGCCGTCTTCGTTGTCAGGCCTAAGAGAGTGCGAGCAACTCAATCTAGCACGTGAAGGAAGTGCCGACAAATGCTGGTGGATACTATGTAGAACTGTGCTGTCCAGTAATGGTAGCCACTAGCCACATGTGGATATTACCTTTAAATCGATTCCAAGTAAATACTATGAAGAACTGAGATCCTCAGTCGCGCCGCCATATTTCAAACGCTCGATAGCCACGTGTGGCTAGTGGCTACCATGCTGGAGAGTGCAGATACATTTCCATCATTACAGAAAGTCCTAACGGGAGACCCGATACAGAGCCACTGGAATTCATATAAAGGGGGAAAAAAAACTTTAACAGCAAAATGCAAACTCTGGGAATTCTCTAACCATTCAGTTGAGTACCTGCGTAGACAGCAGCTATGTGGGTGGAAATCGGTCTGACGCAAAGAGATCGTGCCGAATACACACGCCATTTTCTCATGTGTATGCACACAAGCGCGTGTGTGTACAGCTGACCCCTGCACAACACGGGCTGCAACTGCACAGGTCCACTTATAGGTGGATTTCCCTTACTAGATGTGTGGGACGGGACCACGTGATCTGCAGGGGCTTGAATCTGCAGATGCAGAACATCAGGTACAGAGAGCCGACCATATGTTACGCTCGGATCTCTGACCTGGGGGCGGGCAGAGTCAGTGCCCCTAAGCCCTGCGTTGTTCAAGGGTCAAGTGTGTGCGTGTGTGTGTGTGTGTGTGTATAAAGAGTAATTGATTACATGCATATGTGTACACACACACAACTGTACTTCGAACTCCCTGCCCCAGTGGAGTCAGCTCGCCCACACTAGGGCAGCACCCACCACGACTGTCAGAGCACCCGTGAGCCCCTACTGCTTCGGGGAGAAGGTCCCGGGACACCACGTTATGAACACACTGAGGACTCCTGAGCTTCCGCCTCACAGGCTGCGAGCCAGACCGCGACCGCACCCGGCAGGGGTGGAGTCTGGGTGTGCCTCCTTTTCTTCCCAGGGGCTGGAGACCTGTAGGTGTGAGTGATGGGGCTGTGACGGAGTCGGGCAGAAGCAGTCTTCTTTAGCTTGGGACCCACCTTAGACATTTTCCTTTACCAAATGTGCACTAAGCTACAGAGAGCCTTGGCAACAGACCTGTATTCGTAGAAATACAAAACTACGATATGGACTGTTTCTGTAATATTCTGAAAAAATTTCCAGATCTATCTGCTGTTTTATCAGAGGGCAGATATTTTAATTCATGTTACAGTACAACGCCAAATGAAGACAGATTTTACAACTTTTGAGGAAAAAATCATTTCCATGCAATAAACACTGTTTTGAGCTCACAGGAATGGCTTATCTGGCAAAGGCAGAGAAGAACTTTAAGAGAAAGTAGTAAATTCAGGAAAAATAAGAAAGTAACTACTCTTCCGGTAAATATGAAAAGAGCTTTCATGCAGACTCTTAGGAGACCACACAGAGACAGCACACGTCAGGACGCCCTGCAGCGTCGAGTGACTGAATAGGGGCCGCGGCGCGTCAGCGCTGGTCTTAAGATCAGTGTGGGGCTGCCCTTCATCAGTTCCTAGCTCCTATATTATGCTTTCCAGAATCACATGTTTTCCTAGTTAACATAAAGAACTTTATATAAATCAATAAGACAACTGAAATTTACTGAAATGGGAGCTTTATATATAAAGACATCGGTGAAAAAAAGATTCTTCAGAGTATGACTTAACAGTTGCTATCTCTAAAATATCACATTCTACTACATTTCAAAAAGAACTGAGAAAGAAAAGGGGTATCAGGTACAGAGAAAGCCAAGTAAAAGCCCCGGCTTCCCGACTCCGCTAAGTCAATTTGGGCGACTGTCCAGTTTCATAAAGCCTTCTTTCCCCTGGGAACCAGCACATGTACCGCCGACCTGACACAGTCCCTAGCAGATATAGACTGATGTATCAATAGTTTAACAGGGGTTTTCTTTCTTGTGGTTCTGAAGTCAAACAACCATGAGGACAGTCCAATATTCACAAGGTTCTTAGCGTCTTAGGATGTCAGAGCTGAAAGGTATCACAGAGGTTCTCTCAGTTTAATGTCTCCTTTCAGGTAAGGCTAAAGGATGCCCAAGGTCATACAGATGGTGAGGGACACAGAGCTGGGACTCGCTGCCTACTCTTCTCTTCTTCCCAAGAACAGTCTCCCATTTTCGTGTTTTTAGTCTTATGTAATGCTATAATCTGGGCTCCGCCAAGCTGTGTCTGTGTGATCTTGGGCAAGTTACTTCATCTTTTATTTCTTGGTTTATTTGTGAAACACAGACAGTAGTAAAAGATACATATCACAAGATCGTTGACTAAATAAATACATATTAAGCACTTAAACCAGTATACAAAGTGTATACTTAATATATGTTAACTATTATTGTTAACTATTTGGCATTAAATTATCAATTATTAAATCTCAGTAGAGATAGGCTGAAGCAAAATGAAGCCTTTACTGAATAAACCGAAATTAATTGACGAATAAACTACTGATGACCAGTTACCTCTCTTTCCTGTTAAGGCAAACTGAATGGTATTTCCTCCGACTCCACAAAATGCGTCGACTATGGTGTCACACCGGAAGGACTGGCTGACCCTGCCGGCGATGTGCTCGGCGATCTTCTCCGGTGTAACTGAAAACCAGCCCTCTGCGAAGGGAGAGGGCTTCTGTTACGACATTCCATGGCAAGAAGCCAAGCCAAACACAAACATAGCAAACATTACTATATACTAAATGCTTAAAAGAAATTACTTAGTCTCCCTTTCAAAAAATTATATATTATCTAGTTTGAAGGAAAAGGTCTATAGATCTTGTTACAAAAGGGGCAGCATCATTCCCAGACCCAATTTCCACAGAAACAACCACCTCAATTCTTGCCTGATTCTTTTGCAATATCCCTCCAACAACTGAATGCAATTCTGATTTTTCTGTTTGAAGTATTAACAACTGACTACCTATCATGGAAAATGGAGAGTTAGCTATTTTAATTGACCAACTCCCCAAACTTCACCGAGGTTCCCAATTATTTAATTCCCGAAGGGCAAGCAGGGAACCGCATCTGTACAGGACACTTAGCAAAATCTGCACGTGTCTAAAGGGTCAGAAAAGCAAGGAAGTGAGAGCAAGACTGCAGAGCTGTAGGCTCAGCAGAACCTTCATCATTTTCAGAAATGAGGCCCCATGTCCACTCCACAGAACAAAAGGACACTGCCCTCCTTCTTTCCCAATAGAAGGAATTTACGTTTTTCAGAGAGATATTTCTCTGAACAAAATGATGCACCAGTTTTCCTGTTCCCTTCCTTCATCAAAACTTTAAATGGCTCCTCACTGCTGGAAGAATAAAAACATAAACTCCTTTTATAGAATTAAAAGCTTTTCTCCAGTCGTATTTCCCCAACAAACTCTTATGTACTCTCCCTGATACACAACGTTTTACAAATAATTTTAAGAGGCTCAGAGAAGCCCTGAAACTCCACACAGATCAATACCTCCTGATTTGGACAGTTAATAAAGACCAATGTCTAGGTATAGCCCCAGCATGAAAGCAAGCCTCAAGTTTGCACAACTGAGTTTAAGTTAGCTCTTCACGGTCACGGTAGGAGAACTTGAGAAAGAATTCAAACTTTCCAGTGTTAAGCCATTAACTTACATCTTTCTGCACATCAGATGTTCTGTTTAATAATCTATCAATTGCTTTTGCTATCTATCCTAAGATGCAAAAAATACAGATTAAACCTGAGTCTGAAGTTTAAAAAACACATATGTACCCAAATTGAGAGACACTGTAGAAAATAACTGGCAGCTGTTCTCTGGAAAATGTCAAAGTCATGAAAGACAAAGAAGCTCAGGAACTATCCCAGATTAAGGGAAGCTAAAGGAACATGAAAATAAATGTAATACCTGACCCTATACTGGAAGAAAAAGAATGCTCTAAAGGACATGATTAGTATAATTGATGAAACTAGAGTACTGATTTGTTGATTATGATATTGTAACAATGCAAAATTTGTAACTTTATCATTGTCACACAAAAATATCACTGTTCTTAGAAAATACACACCAAAGTGCTAAGGGGTAGGGGCAACCGGATCAGAAAACACACCTACACACATGCGTACAGAGAATGACAGAGCAAACGTGGCAAAATGTTAAAAATAGCTCAATCTGAATAAAGGGGACATGAAAATTTCTTCCCATTCTTGCAACTTTTCTGTAAGTTTGAAATTATTTCAGAATGACATTAAAAATTACATATATACCTTACCTCTGTCTAATTTAATCCCCTCGTCAAAGCGGGAAAAGAGCCTGTATCTCTGGGCCCAGTACTTGGCCAGCTCGGGCACAGCAGTGATCTCAGGAGGCAGACCTATTCCCTTCCTGGTCTTGCTTTTCTTCTTCTTCTTCTTCTTCTTTTTATCTTCAGCTACAATAAAAGAATACAAATAATACAGATGCTCACTATAGAAAGAGGAAATCACAGGTGAATTTATCTAAAGTGTGGCCACGGCAAATAGCTACAGTTTGGGACTGCGCTCCAGCACATGTATGCAGCCACACGCCGGAGGGCGGAGGGCATCTGGAAACAGCACTGGCTTCAGCTTATAGCCTCCGTTTTGCCACTTCTTGGCTCCTTGAGCTTGGAAAAGTAAACCAGGCTCTCTAAGTTCCAATTTTTAATTCCTCAAAAAGAATGAATGAATGGGGAGTATTTTAGCTACTTACTTCACAGGACTGTTAGGAGATGTGGAGAGGTACTATTATAGGTATAAAAGTTATTACATAAGTGTTTCTTACATAAAGTTGCTTTAGTGGGTGAATTACGGAAATTCAAACATTTCCCTTCCCTTCTTTAAAACTAAAGCTCCCAAGGACTGATTAAGCGCTAACTCTCAGCCACATCAACCCTCTGAACCTAGCCATGACCTACAAGTCCTACAGCCTCTGAGAAATTGAAACAGGGGTCACTAGCTCCATTCAATAGAAAAGGATCTCATTCATTCACACTGACTTTTTCTTAGATAAATGATTTTTATTTGTTTGGTTATTTGGTTTCAGTTCTGAGCAGATTAGATGCAGCAACTTAGAAAGACAAGAGTGCTGTCATACCTAAGTATGGTGACAAGAACTGATGCTGACAAATAATAAACATTAAAGTAAACATTGAAGTGGTCCTCAAACAAAGGACTGTGTCCTAAACCGGTCATCTGATCACCGCAAACAGCAAAAGGTGCCATCGATAGCAAAGTGCAGTGAGTTTCTCAAGGGAGGAGACGCTAAGGTTCTGAGTCAAAAACTCTTTATTGTGCAAGACCATCCTGTACAGGACTTAACATTAAGTAATCTAAAGTATGAAATGCCAGAATCCCCCAGATCGATCTAACCCGTCTTCCAAATACCTGAGATGGTGGTATCACCCCAGGTGAGAACACCAGCGTCGTGACAAGTGGTGGTTAGGGAGCTAGGGTAGGGTGGAAAAATGGGATTTAGAAATCACACAACTTGGTACCAAGTTCTAGCTTTGCTACTTACTGGCTGGGTGATCTCGGGCAAATTTCTTATTTTCTGTAAGCTTTACTTATTTATAGAACAGGGACAATTTCACCTATCTCAATGGGCTACTTTACAGATTAAAGGAGAACAAGGCATTCTGATTTCAGAAATCTGCAAGTGCCACGGGAACATCAGTTGTACAATGGCAATAAAAATATTAAACTACTTTAAGTATGATGTTTAGAAAAGCAAAGAAATATATAATACAAAGATCACAGGTTTACACACACGGAAAAAAAAATTAAGATTCAAATAAGGTATTTCGCTCAATACTAAATAAGAAAGCATCACAAGTATAATTGTTTCATTAGGGCACGTCTGAAATAATTCATCAGTAAAAATGAATACTATGTCAAATGAAAATGTCTGCCTTATAAAGGCCATAATGTTCCACTGAGTATAACTATTATAAAATAAATTCAAATAGTACAAAAGGGCATAAAGTGAAAATGCTACCCTGTTCCTCATTCATCATAGCCAACTACTGTAAAAACTTTTTCATGTCAATGTACCATCTAGAAAACAAACATCACTACCAACCACCATCACCACAAAAAACCGACAAGAACAAAACAATTATCCAAAAGAAAATCAGGGCAAGCCTAGATTTCAACAGGAATCAAAGGGACTGGCACCTCTAGCCCACGGAACAGAGTGGTGGCGGCAGAGACCAGTCTTAATGGCACAGATGGAGGTGCTCGAACAGCTTCCCCTACTCTTTAGTCTTTTATTTTATCATGCTTGTTCAGCCAAGGATGCTCTGGGTGCAAAATCATGGCCATTAGCACATTACACTAAATATGCCTTGTTTCAACTTACGAATAAACAGCAGTGAATCCTTAGGTATAGATGATTCGTAAGTGATAACGAAGGAAAAACACACGTAAAACAAGGAACTGAAGTCCGTTAGCAAGCGGGAGCACATTTAGCCTCACCTTCGGCTTCTGCCTGACGACGGTCTGGTGCAGCCTGGGCGCGGCAGTCCCCCTCATCTGGCACCGCGGCTTCCGTGCCGCCCCTGTCGGTTCTCTCGGTTCCCACTTCCGCAGCTGGAGACACGGCACGACGCTTTCCAGGTTCCGGCTCACCCGTCTCCGGTGGGTCATCCCCCTTTTCCACAGACACTTCTTGTTCCTCTGAATCACTGCTTGTGCAAGTATCTTGCACGTTGTTATGAGAAGCTGGCTCCTGTGATGCTTCGTCATCCATTGGTTCATTAACCCATTTTAGGAATTTTTCTACCTGAAATTTTAAGATGTTACGAGCATGCATTAATTCGCAATTACACAGAATATTTCCACCTGCTTTACCATTTGTGACTTGACAAGCTGTGTCACGGTATTAGCTCTGATAAGTACCCTGTATCATACAAGCTAATGTGAATAAGTAATTCCAACCTAATTACACTTTGTTATCTGGTTGTACCATGACCTTATTAAAGAGCTCTTTAAAAGGAAAAAAACACATCAGCTTAAATAAACACAAGACTATGACCTTCCTGTTAGCAATTAACACTAAGAGGATAAAGCTCTATTGTGCCAGTAACTTTCCATTACGTCTTCTAACAATATAACCGTAATATATACTACCATTACAAATGTACTTACCTGTTGTTGAGCCACTGCTTTTAGCTTCTCAAATTATATAGAATTTTCTGTAATGGCCCCAGCTATACAATCTATGTTGAATGGTACTCAGCATCAAAGATGAACTCTACAGAGCTTTAGTGCCAATCTGTTAAAGCAGTGCTATCTTGGAAAGAATGTGAGCTGCCTTCTAATGAAGCAGTAGAGCCAGTAAAATGACCTTAGAGCCAGTAAAATGACCTAAGAACTAAGTTTCTTCTCTGAAATGTTAACCAGGCTCAAGGTCAGACGATACATACTTCCTTGCAATCTTCTGTAACAAGAATACTCTTCATAATGGATCTTCATGACCTTCCTAAGGGTCAGGAAGTGAGAACAAGAGTGACAGAAGGTGGACATGGACCACGACCCAGAATCTTCCTTTGAGGGGACTGTGCCTATATATCGATCGGACGCCTAAGAACACAACAGTCACATAACGTTCTTCCTCGGCAATACGTGGCAGTCACGTTTCTGCTCTTCAGCTACAGATGAATGTACGGGAACTATCACATCCAACGCGTTATAAAAAGGCCCGTCGGACTGACTGAACTGATACTGGGAAATTTGTTCCACATATAACCAAGGCCACTAAAATATTAAAATATGACCAGTAACCAACCAATCTGAAATATAATAAAAATAAAACCAGCTATAAATTTGTAGCATGTTTTGGAAAAATGGTGACGTTAAGGAAGGATAATGTACCCTAAGGGTAAAACAAAGTCATCGTGGGACCTGAGGTTTTGTTCCATTGCTCTACAGAGCTGCTGGAGGGGTGACAGATACAAAATTCTGCTCACTGGATGGCGCTTCTTTCCTATATTGGAGAAGGATCACTCATCAAACCGAACAAAAGCAATTCTAACTACTTTTGTTTTCCAGGTACATAGAAGGCAGGTACAACAAAGTCTAAGAGAGGGGACATAAATACTCCAGTTAACAATGTGAATCACTACATTAGCCTTGAGGCTCATGCCATTTGGATGAACTTGTTAGTGCAAAGTCTGATCGATCACCTCTAGATGACCTCAAGATTAAGCCTTTCAATAAACGCTGCATCAGAAATTGGACTTCCAGGGTCCTACTTAGCCTGAAACAGACGAGCTGTTACTACACACAAGGCGATTTTACCTATTTATTGTTCCATACACTACTCCTATGTAGCTTTCAAAACATCCCCCTCTCATATCAGCCCCAATTACCCTTTTGTCAAATTCAGTTCACACAGTATAAGCCTTTAGGAAGCAAACGGAAAAGAATTTTAGGTACCCTTATATCTGGTAGAAACAGGGTTCCTGTTTGCAAACAGAAACTTTAAGGAGTCAAAGGTCACAAAAAGGAGACTCGATTTGTAAATATAAAGCAAAATTTATACACACCTTACTCAAAGTTTTGCTTTTCTTGAAAAGAGTTTTTCCTGGCTCCTCAGTGAAGAAGATGTGTTTGTTTTTCATATTGATTTGTCTTCTCATGTCCAAGTACTTTGACTTGTACTTCACATTCCTGTGTAGATACCTGACCTGCCGGTGACTGAAATTTGAAATTCCACCATATCTGTGACCAAAGCAAAAGAAGTGGACTCAAACCTTAGGGTCTATGAATCTGCTTCCTCGTATGAAAAGCGAAGAAAACGAACAATTTTCACTCTTTTCCTCTTAGCAGCCACTATTTTAATTTCATTTTTTTAAATTATGGAAACTATGAAATAAAGTGAAAAATGCAGAGGACTTTTTAAGGTCTAGCTTGTATGTTAATCCCCAAGTAAATGTGAAACACCAAAGGTGGGAATATCAACATATCTTACAGATAACAGAAAGGAGAAATTACATTGTAAAATGTAATAAAACAAAACAGCAGGAAACTATAACCCCAATGCATGCTGGGGAAATATAATTTTTTCTCACAGTGAGGTGATGCCAAAGCTCTTTTAACAAGTATCTGGATATGTTCAAATTGTCTTAAAAGTGGCCACTAGATTCTTAAATCAATACGAACTAACCTAAGAAGCAAACCCCCCATTACTAAAATAGAGAACCTGCTGATCTAACCATCTGAATTTTTCCAGTCCTAAAAGATATATGTCTGCTATGAAGCCTTCGCTGACTCTATTAAGCCTCACTAACTGCCTCTCTTATAGACTATGAGGGACCCACAGTGTAATATATAATTTAGCACTTATAAACAAACTCTGAACAGTTTGGTTTTAAATGTCAGTTGTTATCGTCTACCTATATTATAAACTTCTTCATAAAAAGTGTATCTTATTCTTCTCTTTAAAGTGAAATTAGGTGCTCTAAAATAGAAGAATAGTTAAATCCCAGGTAACAGAATAAATCTCTCTGAGTATATACCAGCAAGAGCTACCTAAGTAATTTCTCAATAAAATTACATGCGGGTAGAAATAAATTCTGCCAGGAATTTAAATGTGGCAGTTATCAGGAAAACCCTTTATGTTATTAACTTTTATGAACTCTAGCCTTAAATGACTATATGGCTAAAGTACACAGAAATGATTACAATTTTGTAGAATAAAAACATTGGATTGCTATGAAGTGCAACCGAGTTAATACATGTGAATATATCAAATGTACAGTGATAGCTCTACAATTCTTACTAGCAACAGAGGTGAGCGCTTTAATTGTAACACCTCAAATGTTATGAAATACATAACCATTATTCGCTATCTGAATATCAGAGAGCTTTAGGAGAGCTGAAGTGGTTAAGATTTCTGGAGGACAACGGCATTTATGGAAAATTACTTTTGTCCTGAGCCATGCTTGAATCCTAGAAGGGAACCGTCGACATCCAAGTCTGAATCCGGGTTTTCATCGATGTCCATTTCATGGCTAAACAGATAAACAAAGCAAACAGTGATAAGCCATTATCTCCAGAGCCCACCAGTTCAGGCAAATATTTAAAGGTACATACAGTCAACCCCTGCAAAGTTTCCCACCACAACGATCAACCACAGTTCGCAAACGCAGGAAGACAGGAAGAAGAGTACTTTAATCAGGATTTTCCAAATGAGATAAATTACCTCGCAGTGTTTGGGACACAGCAACGGGCACTGAAATCTTAAGCCATGTCAAGTAGTTTACCTCTATTCCTGAACAAATAAAAATTTCCCCATTTTCTTTTGGGAAAACACCAGTTAACCTGCAGCCTTAACTAATCTCCTAGGTGATATCTCTAGAGGTTGTCCTTAAAAACAAACAAGGAGGGCTTCCCTGGTGGCGCAGTGGTTGCGCGTCCGCCTGCCGATGCAGGGGAACCGGGTTCGCGCCCCGGTCCGGGAGGATCCCACGTGCCGTGGAGTGGCTGGGCCCCGTGAGCCATGGCCGCTGGGCCTGCGCGTCCGGAGCCTGGGCTCCGCAACGGGAGAGGCCACAGCAGAGGGAGGCCCGCATACCACAAAAAACAAACAAACAAACAAACAAGGAAACATTTGAGAAGTATCAACCCAACCAAGAAAATTACAAAAGAAAAAATACCGTTAAGTAGGCTGTGATATACGTAACTCAGTAACCCCCATCTTTTGGGGATACCTTCTAGTGATCCCTACTACCTGGGCGACAGCCACAAATGCGAACGACGAGAAATAACTCGCGCAAATTAAGTTAAGCTCGCTGAACATTTATGGAGGACCCACAAGCACGTACAAGGGCCCAAGAATATAATGCACACAGAGTCTCTGCCTCTGGGACTAGTGGGAACCAGAGGAGGAGTTAACAAGCAACATACACCGTTTGGAAGGAACACGGCCGAGGCACACGCTTTAGGTACTGAGCTACTGGGCCTCTGCCGCTTGCTGCCACGCTCGGCAGAGAGAGGTAGTGTGCGACTTGCCTCCGCTTGAGTTTGCCTGGCTTCTGTTCAGGAGGATCTTCGCCACCCTCATCTCCATCAGCGCCGATGAGGCGTGGTCTGTCTTTGATTGTGTTTGCTTCTGAGGACTCTTGTGAATCTAAAGAGGTAGAGATACTGCAGTTGATTTCCGCCCTTGGTTTGACAACTCTTCTATCACTTGCAAAGGCAATCAAAGTATTCCGGGGCCTCTCCTGCAATGAACTGTATGCTAGACCACATCCATCTATTCCACACATCTACATGCAGAGTGTGCAGCTCAGTCTATTCAAGTCTAAAAGTTTCCATGACCTAACTACTTAAAAAGTGGACTACAGGGAACTCCCTGGTGGTCTAGTGGTTAAGACTCGGCACTTTCATGCCTTCACTGCTGTGGTCCGGTTTCGATCCCTGCTTGGGGAATTAAGATCCCACAAGCACTGAGGTGCGGCCAAAAAAAAAAAAAAAAAAAGAGTGAACTATAAAACTACTTTTTCCTCACAGCTGTCTGAATCTATACAAATTAATCCACAAAGTTACCTCTGTGATAGCTGTTAGCTATCACATTTTGATGGGATTCTAATCTAAATGACTCTAAAAATGGCATGGTCACATTTGATTAAAAATAACTTCTCTTTATTAAGAAGCAAATACATCTAACTGCCTCTAATATAGCTCTTAAAGTAATAATGGAAGTAACAGAAGGACAAACACCACCATTTAAAAAGAGTGTTCATAACCTGCGGTGGCTCCGCTGAGGCACGTGTCTGTGTTCTGTATTCCTTCGGACGGGAGCAAGAGGGCTGGGTCGGACCAGAAGTGGAGAGGGGTCTACCCTGGAGAGGGCGGGAGCTCTACTGTGCGAGGACAGGCTATTTCAGGACACCCCAGCCGCAAACAGTAGAGCACATACGTATGGAGAGATGCAGTGTATGCCTTACGCTTCGGTCTCAAGGAGGATCCAAAACAAATCAAAGCCTGGAGTTCTCAAATTGATCCTGATGGTGGTCACACTGGAGCCAACTGCAGAAATGTCTAATTATATACCTAACTAAGGGAACACGCAATAGGAACAGTCTATACACACACCTTAGAAAACAGGCAACACGAAGGCAGAGACTGTGAGGTTTACTATGTTTAACAAAGGAAGGTAAGGGAGGGTAATCAAAAGGAGGAACATGAAGCAGTTATTGACCAATATACATACTCCAAGGTTTCTGGTCAAAATAAGAACAGGACTTATCAAAAGACTAATATAAAATACTCACATTAAAAAAGGATGAAAATAACAGCAAAATAGAAAGGAATGAGAACACCATACTGAAGTAAGCTCCATTGTAAGAGGACAGAGAAGCTCATTAGTAACTCTCTAAGGGAAACTGTAGGATGAAGTAAGATCAGTGATCTGAGAGGAGCAAAGCAAACCCACTTGTTAAGTAAAAAGCCAAAACCTTTTGCTTTATATATGTGAATGAGGCTGAGAAGAAAATTGCTATAAACCAGACTTTTCCAGCACCAAACATCAAGGATGCCAAGACAACAAGTCAGTGGGCTTCAGGAGAAGTTCAGGTTATAAAAATGTCCTCCTCTCCCACTTTTCTGCTGCACCAGTTGATGGTCCCCTTCTCACAAAAGCCTTCTTGTCTGCCTGCTCTAGCTTCTCCTAGCACACCTCTCACTGGCTTTCTTTAGTCCCGACAGTGGCACCAGTCTGCTCAACAATTATTTCTTAATCACTCAGGCAGGAGTCAACCAAGTTCCTTATCCTGGATATTTTATGAGAATCCTGAAATCAATCCGTCCAGTTACAAAATAATCTTATGCCCTGTTGAGACTCTCTATAGAGCAAGACTTCACGTGTCCCCAGTGAGTTCCAGACATAACCCCCATTCAGATGTGCCTAACGGCAAATGTATGCTCACAGCTACTCTTTAGCACGTCTCCTATAAACTGAGTTGCTCCAGAGAAACTTGGACATTCCAAGCTCACTCTAAAACTAGATTTCTTAATGGATTTCCAAGTTGTAATTCACTGGCCACCAAGGTGCAAGAGGAACGAGTGATACTTTTGAGAACCCTATGCAAATATTCTTTTTATTTACATAAAAGGACAATAACTTGTGACATAAAAGTAAGATGGATTAGATCATTTCACTATCACACCATAAAATGTAGCTGGCATTATTTAAGTCCACCATAAAGGATTAGTGTTGGCTACTTTGCTAAACAGACTAATTTTGTTAACCATTGCTCAGCAGGACAAATCCTGGCCGATCTTACCCTGAGTTGGCTGGCTTGTGCTTCTGTTCCCAGACAAGCTGCTCTCCTTGCTTCCTCCATTACATGGCTCACTCTGGCCCGAAGCAGGGCATTCTCTTCTGCTGTTAACTTCACTTAAACACTGATATCCATCACAACTCACAGAGGGATGTAATCGGCTCTGCTCCACTTCCTCTGAATTCAGACTTATATTACTAAGTCCATCAAGAATTTCATTATGATCTTTATCACCCGAACGAGAGCTTTCGCTGCCCCTTGATGAAGATGGAGAAGAAAGTTCATCTGCTTTCGTGCGATTTTCGCCTTTCTTGTTGTCAACTTCTGTTTTAGACCCACAAGTATCTGTATCCCAGCTTTGTGAAGCATCAAAAGTCCAACCCTGAGCTTCCCAATACTGAAACTGTTCCAAATAATACCAGTACAGCTGGCTATAATGCTGCTCCCATTCCTCCTTCGTATTAGGGACGTTCCAGGGTTCTGAGCACGGCGTCTGACCTGCATGCTTTTCTTGCCAGCTCTGCCACAGCAGTTCCCCCCCGTATTCCTTCCAGTACTTCTCCCAGAGCTCTGTAATCTCCAGCTTTGGAGGTAATGTATTTTCAGCAGGAAGGTTCTCACCTTCAATGTCTTTTTTGGTTTGAAGTTTATACCTTCTGGTGTTCTCATTCTCAGATGAAGATGGATCATCTGAAGCCAAAATGTCATCTTCCTCACATTCTTGTCTCCAAGATTCTCTCTTAATTTCATCTAAGTACTTCTTTTGATGTTTTTTCTTTTTCTTTTTTGTTTTAACTTTGTTTCTAGTATTCATAGATACCTACAAAGGTCAATAACTTGAATATAAATTACACTTCAGAAACTATAAGAGGTGGAATCTAAATCTATTTTGACATTAAATTAAACAAAATACCCTCAACCCCCCAACCTGGGTTTCAGTTACACCAACAAGTGAATCTTACTATCTGCGTTTCCAAGAGGAGCAACAATCACACACGGGACGTACCACAACCTGCAGTTTTCGTTAACTTATAAACATGTACGTACATTTAAAAAGAGGTGAGGTGCCCTAATTCATGAATGCATTAGATTTGGGATAAAAAGATTCCACGTGACATTTTATGAAGAAAACTAAGAAACAGAAACAAGCAAAGTAAGCTAATACTTACCTCAAAATTCTTATGTGCAGACACCCTACCAAACTGAAGTGGCAGTCCCATGCTTCTCATGAGTTCAGCCTCAGAATCAAGTTCACTTTCATCTGGGCCTACGTCTTTGCTGTCACGTGACTCTGCAGTGCCCCGGGAACGACCACCTTCTTCCTCTTCTGTAGCTTGCTCTCCTACACACAGCACTGTTACTTTAGCTTAGTTTTAGAGAAAATTTAGACACAGGTTTCATCATCCTCATCTTAAAGAAAAGGAACCTGAGACCCAAAGTTATTACATGACTCGCACGAAGTAAGGGTGTGCCAATGTGAGCTTTTCAGGGGAAGAAAAATAAAAGGAAAAAAAAAAAGGAACTGATGGGAATATGGACTTGTGAAAAAACAGCCAACTAAGAACCAAGAGACAAGCCCTAGCCTGGCTCTGCCGGCCGCCGTCCGCCCAGCTGCTCACTCGCTCCCTCCGCGGAGCACCTCCTCTCGCTGGGTGCGGGGCACAGTACAGAGGACACACGAGGGAACACAGCAGGGCAGCCCCGGGGAAAATGCCTGCATTTCCACATCCCCATCTGCAGCACTGCTGCACTCGCTCAGTGGATTTAAAATGATGACTCGTGGAGTTATTTTAGGAGCTATTAACAAGGCAGATGAGAGGTAGGTCTTCAGGCCCTCCACGCGTACTTCAGTCACGACTGGATTTACACCCTGGGACTCTGTGGGGAAGTTCATTTAATGAAAACGTTCTGCTGTTAAAAGTCTGAAATCCACTGAACTGGAAGATCCTTTCAAGCTCTCTGATTCTAGGTCTTACAGAAAACCTGCTTTATCATAACAAAAGCAGTTTTACTTTTTCCTAATGTGGTATCTAAAAGTAGATCATACCACTAATTGGCCAAATGCCATCCAAATGCTCGATTTTAAGATGGGAGACAAAACCCTTTATATATTAGCATACACTCAACTAGGGCTGGGCTGCACTGCAGCTCCATGATCTCAGGCAACAGAACAGGGACTCTTCCCACTGCAAAGATGGAGACCGAGAAAGAGATCTGAAGGGCACAAATTCTATTAAAAGAAAGAGGGGAAAAGTCACCTATCTAAATAATGAAGGTGGTTCCCCTTGCCACTCCACGGAATGAACTTGTGCAAGCTCAGCAGAGAGCAAAACAGGGAACGAGGTTCGGCTCACCTCGCGCCCCTCTCACGGTGTGCGTGTTTTCTTATGTTAGGTGGGACCCTAGGGTCGAGAGAAATCTTCTGCGTACAGTGTAACCCTGAAATGCAACCAAACGTTCCATCCGGCGTGTAGCTGAAGATGCAGTGATCTGCGCCATCACCGTGAGAGGTGGGGGTGTTCGAGGGTAACGTGACACGCTCGCTACTTGTGCTGATTTCAGCCTACACCTTGGGCCGCAGTTTTCCCCGTGTCCAGAGAAACATAAAAGATCCGTGTGGAAAGGACAAATGGGGCCCGGAGAGGGAAGTCTGACAGAGACCAAGATGGTTTTCAGGTAACTAGGTGAGGCTCAAAGCGTAGAACAAATGCTATTTGTTATTTGGGAAAGATAATCCAGATTGTGGCCTCTTCACATCAGCCAAAAGGCTGTGGCTGTTCTCTTGGAGTTTATCCTGAATGGTTTATGTATAAAACTGTTGAAGTATTTAAGCGAGGAGGCCGTTAGCGCGGGGTGGCTCTGATACCTCGGTGGCCTCCCCGAACAAGCCAAAACCTAAGCCAGGGCCAGGCCACTCCGACCTGAGGAAACGGGGCTTAACCGCCACACACGAGCAGCCCAGAAAGCTTTCCCAAGTAAGGCGGCTGCGCCAACTACGGCCAGGCAAGTAATTTCCTCGCTTTGCTTCCGCCTCTCCTCTGTACAGTACCACGGTTAGTTTTAGCAAAAAAAGGGCTATGTAGCTTCATACCGTATTACCTGCACTGTTGCCATCGTCTTTAACGTAGTAGCCTTTTAATCCCAAACTGCACAATTTCCGATCTCTGTGAAGCAAATTAAACAGTCAATATTGAAAAAAATTAAACCATAAATTTAGTGAAAAAACAAGCTTAAGGCAGCACAGATTCATAAAAAGGTTAAAAAACAGAAAAGCTGTCTGCTAATACATTCTTCTTATCTGTAATACAGAGGTAACAATACATACCTCATAGGGTTCTAATAAGGATTGACTGCACATGTAAAGCATTTGGTATATATCACATGCAAAGCACGCTATAATGATAACTACTAATTTATTAAAATTAAGTGGCAATTCTGGATATTGGGGAAAGAATCTGATCCTCCTTGTGATATACAAACAGTGAAATATTCTTTAAATTTGCTGCAGAAAGTGAGCATGAACGTGAAAAGATTTATCTTACACCTTTACAAACCCACACGCAGACCCTAGTCCATTTGCAAACAGGCCAAATCATCCACCGCCTAGTAGATAAGATATTCATGGTCTGAGCTAAGGTGGTTTTGCGGACCAACAGAAAATTAAGTTCTAATTTTATTAAACTGAAACGTAAATCGAAATAAAACAATTCAGTCTCAGAGTTTTAAAAAGTGAATAGTTGAACTTTTCTTGACATATCTACTTCTAAATTTTTTCTCTACTAAGATAGGAATTTCATAAGCAAAATAAACCTAAAAGAACACTTAAAATAAAGGGAAGTGGGGGAATTTTGCTATTATCTTCCTACCGGTACATTAAGCTATAATAAACTCCGTCATAACTGCCATAACAAGGCCATCTGCAAGTAATAGCTAATACCACTTTTCCAATGGGAGCAACAACAAATTCAACCAAACAAAATTCTTGTGTACTTGATATAGCTCACATCCCCATTTATTTATATTTGACACTTTATAAAACGTAACATAGGTGGTGACTTAGCAGGACAGTGAACGGGGGAGGGGATGAAGTGCAGATGTGCTCTGGCAGCATGCCCATGGACCCCCAGCAACTTGAGGCCTGGGGGCGGGGGCAGCCACAGAAGGCATCGACGTTGTGCCTGCCAGTACCCAAGGGTATGGGGCATGAAGGTGTCAGGTGGAGAAGAGGGCCGATATGGTTGCAAGACTGATTACACCGAGCAAATAAGTGAATGCACTGAGGATAACGACAGCCAAGATTCTCCAACACACACATTTGTGTATGTACGTAAAATGCGCTGTAGCCTGCCTAACTGTGTCTGCCCAGGGTGTAGAAGCACTGAACACTCAGCAGCAATGAGCACAACGGGCGCCCAAGTCTTAGTTTCTAAACCCTGCTCTCCACTAAAAGGAACACGGCACCTTGGAGAAAGGGCGCTTCCATGTTGGAGCGTAGACTGTAAAATTATATTATTGTGCCGGAAGGTTAGGAAGAGCGCAAAGAACGCCAGGGACCCATCAAAAGGATACAGGAGCCAGTTCAAGGGGCTCCCACCAGCCATCTGAGATGAAAGGAACACCAAAATAAATGAGGAGAGTAACAATATATCCATGAATAAATTAACTGTCCAGAGTCCATGTTAATAGAAATAAGGGAGTGAACAAACAACGGGGAGAGAAGGGAAAGTGCTCCACAGAGAACGCTAACTAACAAATGTAGGAGTGATGGACACACTGAACCGCTCTTTGGGAACCTCAGAGGTAGCTGGCTCAGACAGGAACCGGGCTACTCTTCGTTGCGGTGCACGGGCTTCTCATTGCGGTGGCTTCTCTTGTTGCAGAGCACGGGCTCTAGGCGCACGGGCTTCAGTAGTTGCGGCACGTGGGCTCAGTAGTTGTGGCTCACGGGCTTAGTTGCTCCACGGCATGTGGGATCTTCCCGGACCAGGGCTCAAACCCATGTCCCCTGCATTGGCAGGTGGATTCTTAACCACTGCGCCACCAGGGAAGTCCTGTAATGGTTATTTTTAACAGCCCTGTAACACTGTAATTATATGTCCACTTCATATAGTGTAGAGAAAATTAAGTGTGTAGATGAGACAGAATTATTACTCCAATTATTGAACTCATAAGACAGTATGTTAATGTAATGTCCTCAGAAAATAAAAATTAGTTACAATATTATGTTCTATTTCCTGCCTTTGAGGGGAGGTGTGAAAATAATCTTCTCTTAATTACTGAGCAGTTATTTGGCACCTATGCTAAAGCTCACTTTCTGTTTTCTGCTACATTGGACTGACCTTTCACTTTAATAATCAATTTGAAGTTGGCCAACAATCAAATGTATTGTTCTTAGAGTTTGGAAACAGACTTTCCCTACCTAGAAAATCAGGGTTATACTCACGAGCCTCTGAGCTTCCAGCATGTCTCCCACTCCCAAGGACTTTTCAATGACTACTGGCGACAATTCTAAGACTGTATCTCCAAGACCTTTATGTTCTAAAGGTTTATAATTTGAGCATTAACTGATCTAAAGGAAAAGACCAAGTCACTCTTTTCTCTTTACCTATTTTGAACTTAGAAGGTAGTTTAAAAAAGTGAAGTAGAGCTTCCAAGTTTTAAGAAAGGTATGAAATTATCTGTAATGAAAAGAATGCACATTTTAGCTCAAAAAGACTAAATGCAACATAACTGGTGATTTATATGGTAATTGAATTATTTTTGTTGTTGTTGTTTTTGGCTGCGCGATCTTAGTTCCCCGACCAGGGATTGAACCCAGCGCCGGCAGTGAAAGTACTGAGTCCTAACCACTGGACTGTCAGGGAACTCCCAATTGTATTTTAAATAAAGTGGCTTTAATTGAAATCCAGTTGCATATTGTTTTCTACAGGTAAGGTATTTTTCTCAACTTTTTATAACTTACATTCCCTCCCCTTCTTTTCTTTTTCGGGAAGGAGACTTCATGAAGACGGCACCAAGGCTCAAATAGGCTGCAGGCTAAGAACCAAGGACGTGCCTTGGCTGGTATGTATATAAGATTCATTCTAGGCCCGCACATCGCTGCTACTAGAGGCATCTTCAGAGATGCAAATCTGAACCTGTCCTCTACAAAGTCCTGCATGTCTAGACCCTGCGTATCTCACCAACCCTATCTTCTATTTTTCTTTCCCAGTCATTTTGTTTCCCTTTCACAGGCTTTCTTTTGCTCCCTCGAGGCTTTTTACAGAGTTCTGCCTTGCTGGGAATGCTTCCGCCCACTCAAACATATGCCGGTTTATTTCCACTCACCTTTTGGACCACTTTTCAAACGCTACTTTCTCTAAGAAATCTCTGTGATCCATGGCAAAAGGTTGGGTTTTTGCTATAAGAGCACCTGGCACTTCTCTCCCATCTTGTACTTACCACTATAATTAACCAAGTAATTACGTACCTGCTGTTTTAATATTGATCACCTTTGCTAGAAAGTAAACTCTAAGGATGTAGGGATGGGCTGTGCCTGATACCCCAGTGCTAACCAGTACCTACCACGACGGAGCACAAAGAGAATTCGCTGAATGAACACACGCCTGCATGAACACAGAGACGACAGTATGTTGCTTTTTTTTTTTTTTGGCCGAGCCCTGTGTCTTGCGAGATCTTAGTTCCCTGACCGGGGATCGAACCCCCTGCAGTGGAAGCGCAGAGCCCTAACTCCTGGACGGCCAGGGAAGTCCCCAGACGACAATATTTTTTCATTAAATTTAATACAGCGCTTAATTTTTTTTCCGGATTAATTTGCCGATTACTCCACAAAAACACACGGCGAATAGTAAGAATTCCTTCCAACTTAAATTCTGTCTTAATTCTATAATTCTAAATAAACTATATTAAAAGTACCACATAAAATTCACTTCCACAAGTTGGATCTAACAATAAGCCAGTGAGAGGATTAGGGTAGATATACCTGTTTCAGAGATATAAAAAAAAAAAAGGATAAAGTGAGGGAACTCACACACCCTATACATACATATATATATATATATATATATATATTTTTTTTTTTTTAAATCCCTAAAATCCAATTCTTGAGTCAGTGCTTTCCTACCCACTGTCTGCCACGCAGGGCAATTTGTGGCCGAAACAAGTATTTTCCAAAGATAAGCACGGCTCAAAAACTGATGTGATTATAGTTAAAGCTTTTCTCCCGGGTAATGAGAAGTTCTATTTATGTGCATTTGCGCTTTAATAAACCTTAAGGTTTAAAAAAAAGATGTTAACCAGAAACGTTACTCATCTTCAAACCTCCACCCTGTGCTATCACATCCCAGATCGCTTTCGTTTCACTTCCCCGCAGCTTGTGACCGTCCCCTCAGTCGACGAGTGTAAAATGACAAACACGGGCCACCACATTCTCTCCTAACAGCCCGCAGAGCAGACTTACTCCATCACTTCAAGGCCGTGGGCGAGCACGCCGTAAAGCCCGAAGACGGTGCTTCCTTTCTCTCAGGCACCACTGTACCCGACGGTCGGACACTCTGGCCCCGGTCCTGGGGATCCATCGCCACCCCAACCCCTACAGGTCGAGAAACCGAGAGGCCCGCGTGCGACTTACTCCACAAACGCCCTGGAGCAGAGGCAGAGGATGCAGGAGCCCTCCCCAGACACCCTACCAAACTGAAGTGGCAGTCCCATACTTCTCATGAGTTCAGCCTCAGAATCAAGTTCACTTTCATCTGGGCCTGCATCTTTGCTGTCACGTGACTCTGCAGTGCCCTGGGAATGACCACCTTCTTCCTCTTCTGTAGCTTGCTCTCCTGCACTGTTGCCATCGTCTTTAACGTAGTAGCCTTTTAAACCCAAACTGCACTATTTCTGATCTTCCACAAATGCCCTGGAGCAGAGGCAGAGGATGCAGGAGCCCTCCCGCAGGTCTTCAAGGAAGAGACACATCTCCGCCACGGAGCTCCACTTCTCGCAGTACATCGTAGCGCCTCAGAGGAGGCGGCCACGCGGCAAACGGCGCGGGAAGGCCTCCGGGCCGCTCTTCGGCTGCTGGGGACCGAGGGCAGGACTGGAGGCGCGCCCGGCTGCCGGGGAGGGACGGCCCCAGGAGCGTTCCAGCCCGGAGCACGGGAGAAGCCGCAGACGGAAGTGGTTCCGGGGGTGGGGACACAGGAAGGGACGGGGCGACGGGCGGTGTCACACTCAACGCTGCTCGGGCTGCAGCCGGCGCTTGGCTTTTTCCTTCCGGGTCTCTCGGGGAGAACGGCTGTTCGAGTGCCTCTGCTTCCCCGGGTGAGCCACCGAGGAGCTCCCGCCGCTGCTGCGGGGTGAGGGCGAGCCGAGCCCTCTCTGCTTGCTGCCTGAGGTGCGTCGTCCCCGCCTGGGCCTCCCCGCGCTCCTCGGCGCCCTGCCAGCCTCGGGGGCCGGGGCGCCGCGGCCGCGCTTCTCGTCTCGCCGGGGCCGCGCGGAGTCCCCGGCCTCCCGCAGGACTCGGGCTTCGGCTGGGGCCCCAGAGTGGCCGGGAGGGAAGGCCCTGCCTGGGTCACAACGAGCCCATTCACCTCGGCCCGCATCTCCCCTCGCGCCCCAAACGCTGCATTTCGGCGGGTGCGGGCTCCACTTGGGTCGGGGCGAGGTGCCTTCCGCCGTCCCTGCAGGTCCCTGGGCTTCCCGGGGCCGCTCTGACAGGGAGGCGAATGGAGCCCACTGAGTGAAGCCGAAGGTGGTCGTGGGGAGGGGGTCGCGTCCACACACGTCAGTCCCGGAGGGAGTCCTGGTCGATGCCCCTTTATACCACCCGTGTGACCCGGGCGGGCCACGGAACCCTCCTGGGCCTCGCTGTGAGCATCTGTAAATAGGGATGATTCGTAGGACCTGCTTCCTCGGACTGCTGGAAGGACCGAAGTGGGTATCAAACCTCTCACCTGTGCTGGTAATAGTCCGGGTGGGTGCATACTCTGGAGGCGCCTGGCCCTGTTTCGGTCTCCGGAGTCTGCAGCCTGTGAAACAGGGCTCAGCCCTCCAGCTGCTGATTATATACGAAAGATACATGTGCACAAACCAGGATGTCGAAAACTGGAGCAGCGCTGCTGGATTTGAAAAAAGCAATCAGTGTTTGGTGCGTGGCATTGGTTGAGATCGCCCAGGCAGTTTCCTCTTGAAGCACGTTCAGACTTGAAGGTTGTCGGAGCACTTAGGACTTGGCTTGTGCGATGGATGCCGAAGTTGGTTTGGTATTCCTTTAGAATATGTAAGAGCTAAGATAAAATCCAGACGTTTAGAATGGCCCCTAATATTTTGGCCGCATTTACTGGTGAGTGGAAGTAGAAGGTTAATGTTCAAATGAAATGTTTATTCCCGCATCCTTACTGCTGCCTTACTCATGTTAGTGACTCAAAAAGATAAGACTGCTGCACAGTTATACCAGTACGGTTGTGTTAACGTTTGGGGGATGAGGATAGTTAAGAAGATAAGGGTGGAACGATAATTATGAAACAGAGTGGAAGATTTTAGCTGGGAGTCGAAGGACATTCTAGGATTGAAAAAACAACAACAACAAAAAAAACCACCTTGAAAGGTAATTCATCTCAGAACCTAGAGTTCGAAGCTTGAAATCCAAAAGATATTGCTTTAGAGATAAAATGGTTGAGTTTGCCAGATATCATAACTGAAATATTAAACTTCAGTTTTATTGATGGTTTGAAGTAGAGTGTACTCACTAAAACGGAGTACAAAAGCCCTGTTGAACCATTATTAAATCGGCAAAAAGGAAAAGGGAAAATTAATTTGGGTTTCAGTATTTCTTGTGATTGGCATTTTCAGCGCATCCTCAATGTGGCTCACATACTAAAAGTAAGAAATGAATCTGCTACCATACATGGTGCTAAAAGTACCAGTAATGGTTAAAAAAAAAAAAAAGGAATAGATTTATTTCCTTAAGTTTTTGTAGAAAACAAAACAAAAAAATCCTGTTTTATTAGTTTTTGAAATATTCTGATTTTAAACATCTATAAAGTTAATTCTTGTAAATGTTCCTTGCCATCAATATCAACATGCTGATATTTCAGCTTGTCAACTTTTTCTTACAAGTTACGTGAATTCCAGATGGGAAAATATGTGATGCATAGGACTGTTTCACTGGAGATTTTTGGGGGGGAGGGGTTAGGAAATAACCTAGAATTTTGGTAACTAAAATATTATATCTCCCCCAAAACATCTTTTTTTTTTTTTTTTGCGGTACGCGGGCCTCTCACTGTTGTGGCCTCTCCCGTCGCGGAGCACAGGCTCCGGACGCGCAGGCTCAGCGGCCGTGGCTCACGGGCCCAGCCGCTCCGCGGCATGTGGGATCTTCCCGGACCTGGGCAGGAACCCGTGTCCCCTGCATCGGCAGGCGGACTCTCAACCACTGCGCCACCAGGGAAGCCGCCCCCCAAACATCTTTTAACAATTATAGTTTTTATTGGATTAAAATAAAGTGGTAGGGAGTCACGTACAGCCTATGGTAAATTGGAGGGGAAGAAGAACCAGGCAGAAATAGAGGGAAGGTAGAAATTGCAATCTTAATATTTTCAGCCTTTCTGTTAGAGAGAGAGAAAGAGAGAGAGAGAGACTTGAAGTATAATGAAAATCAGAATAGGAAGTAGGAGAACTGAGTTTTAATTTTGGCTCTTGGTTTTTCACTGAATTAATTTAGTAACTGGGTAAGTCAACTTGGCTTTCTATTTTTAACTTTTCCACAAAATTAAGAGGTTGTATTCATTGAGTTCTAAGGCCGTTTTCCCATTTTATCATAAGTAAGTACTTTATCAATTCAAAAGCTTGTTATTTAAATTCCTTTGATAGTTCTCTAGTGACAAATTTTAGGACACTGTCTTGGTCCACATTTTTGTCAAAAATTTGGATGAACAGAGTTTACATCCATCTGTATTTAGTTAGCCAGCATTGGTTAGGTGCCTAGTATGTGCTAGGCATATTATTCTAAGTGCTTTTACATACGTTTTCTCGTAACCGTCTATTTAGTGACATATCCCCTGTGTTTGGAATAGTGCCGAGCACAAACTACATACTTGTTTGATAAACATTTATTGAGTAAATGAATTAAAAACCGAGTGATGTAAGTCTTTTGGGGGGCATCCTCTTCCTTATACACTGTATTCTATCCCCTCTGGCCTAGGCCTCAACAGTGATCTCTCTTGCATCATCCATTTCTCGTTCTCCCATTTATACATCATCATTGGTATTAAAAACGGCTGTATTTTTGTTCATCGTAAGACAACAAACTTGATCCACATTCCCTTCTGGATACACACCTGTTTTTCTGTTCCTTTTTGCAACAGTAATCCTCTGAAGAGTTGCCCGTATTTGCTATTTCCAATTCATTCCCTCCCATTCTTTCTTGAACTTTCTCCACCTGACTTTTCTCCCCACTCTATCAAAACCGTTCTTATCAGGGCTTGTCAGTGCCTCTGTGTTGTAAAATCCAAGGATCAATGATCTTTATCTTACTAGACCCCCCAGCGTCATATGAAACAGCTGAGGACTCCTTTCCTGAAACACTTTCTTACTTTGACATCCAAGATGCCACGCCTGGAAGGAGAATGCTGGTTCCTCAGTGGCTTCCCAGCTTCTAAAATGTTGAATGCCCCAAGGCTCAGTCTTGGAAACTTTTTAATTTTATATTCACTCCCTAAAGGGATCTTCTTTGGTTTTACGGTTTTCAGTACTGGTCTGTATGTCACCGAATCCCAGGTATATTTCTTTAGCCCTGACCTTCCTGCTAAACTCTGCTTGTGTCCAGCTGCCTACTGAACATCTCCACTTGGATGTCCAGTAGAATCTTAACGGGTTCAGTCCTGAATTCCTGATGGCCGGGAATTCCTGGGGTGTCTAGACCTGTTCTTCTGGCAAGCCCATCCTCTTACAAGCAAGCTAACGATGATGATGATGATGATAGTAACACTTGTTTAGTGCCTTTATGGTGGAAGGCACTCTTCTGAGCTTTTCTTAACGACAGTCTCATTAGGTAGGTACTGTTGTTATTCTCATTTTATAGATGGAGAAACTGATGTTAACGTAACTTGTCTGGGTCACACAGTAAGTGGCAGAGCCTCCCAGGATACAAACCCATGTTGCCTGGACACCGTGAGGCCATATCGGACTTCTCCTCTCGCTCACGTTCTACATGCGTTCACCAGCATATCCTCTTGGCTTTATCCTCAGAATATACCCAGAAGCTGATCATGTCTTACGGCCCTCACGCTGGCACACCTGTCCTAGCCGCTTCATCACTCATTTCAGTGACTGCAGTAACTTCCTGTTTGCTCCCTGTGCAAGGTATTCTCAACACAGCAGTCATTGAGAACCCACCCTTCTGGTGCCTTTTCCATCGCACTTAGGTGAAAGCTGGCCCACAAAGTTCTGCAGTGCTCCCCACTTCTGACCGCCCCGCCCCTGCCCCGTCCCTCTTCCTCAGTCTGACTGCTTTGCTGACCACTCCAAGCGCACATCCTTTGTACTCACTATTCTTTCAGCTGGAATTCTCTTCCAAACGCCCACCCGGTTTGCTTCCTTACGTCCTCAGGTCTCTGCTCAAACGTCCTTTCAGAGAAGCCTTCCCAGACCACGCTGTATAACGTAGCAGCCTTCTCCTCCTTACCCCCTTGCCTGCGGGATGTTGTCTCCATGGCACCCCCATCATCTAATGTAGTATATCTAAGTTCTACTGTTAGCCCAGTTTATAGATCTTAGCAAACCCAGGCCCAGGTGGGTTACTCTACCTGCTCCGATCGATATTGGATAAGCAGAGTCAGTCACAGGGCGTGACCTGAGTGGTGAAAGGTTACGGAACCAGGTCCGAGGAGTGGATGAAAGGATTAACAAGGATTCTGACTAGAAAAGAGGATTTTGTAGCTTTGTGATAGCTGTCCTAAAACTTAAGAGGTTGTCTAATGGAAGAGGTTCAGTGGTACAGAGCTAGGTCCATGGGGAAAATTCCAGTGAAGTAAGTGTAAGGAAGATCTTTTTAGCATTTCGATGAACGGTTTTGATGGTGGAAAGGGCACCTTTTGAGTGTTCTGTTCTGGAGGGTTTTAAATCAAAATCTGGGTTGATCATTTTTGGAGGAGGTCCTTGCGTGCAGCATTTGGTCGCTGTTAGTAGACGGCTGGATCTTGTGAGGGGTCCGCATAGCCTCTGTCCCTGGGTGTCTGCCTTTGCACTGTCCCTCTCCCCTCTACTGTGTGTGTTAAGTGTGTGTAATAAATCAGAACGTAACTATGGACAAGAGGTATAGTTCTTTTACCAATTTGGGTGGGGCGAGGTACAAAAGAAGGTTTTAAAATCACAAGATTTTACAATCCTATTAAAAATTGGAAATGAAACTAGATTTTTTTTAAAGATTTTTTTTGATGTGGACCATTTTTAAGGTCTTTATTGAATTTGTAACAATATCGCTTCTGTTTTATGTTTTGGTTTTTTGGCTGCGAGGCATGTGGGATCTTAGCTCCCTGACCAGGGATCGAACCTGCACCCCCTGCTTTGGAAGGCAAAGTCTTAACCACTGGACCACCAGGGAAGTCCTGAGACTAGATTATTGGGACAATTGTATTAAGCAGTAAGGGTCAGATCACCAAAATGATTGGTTTTCAGGCCTGGGAAAAGCTTCTTTTAGTGTATTTGAGAGGCTATCATAAATTTTAATGTATTAATATTTGAAAGCGCTTTCTATTGAGATGTAATTCATCATAATAGTCACCATTTAAAAATGTGCAACTCAGTGGTTTTTAGTATATTCACAAGGTCGTACAACCATCACTACCATCCAATTCCGGAACATTTTCATTATCCCCCAAAGACACCTCTGTTTCCATTGGGAGTCACTTCTCATTGTCCCCTCCCCCAGCCTCTGGCAGCCACTAACCTTTCTGTCTGTGTGGATTAGCCTGTCCTGGGTATTTCATGTAAATGGAATCATACAAGTTGTGGCCTTCAGTATCTGACTTTTTTTTTAACTTAGTATAATGTTTTCAGGGTTCACGCATATTGTAGTATGAACTAGTACTTCATTTCTTTTTGTGCCTGAATAATATTCTGTTTTCTGGGTATAGCATATTTTTATCCATCAGTGGATGGGCATTTGGGTTGTCCCTTTTTTGGCTATTATGAATAATGCTGCTGTCAACACTTGTATGCCGATATTTGTGTGAATATATGTTTTCAGTTCTCTTGGGTGTATACCTAGGACTAGAATTACTGGGTCAAATGGTAACTCTATGTTTAGCTTTTTGAGGACTGCCAAACTGATTTCCAACGTGACTGCATTTTATATTCCCACCAGCAATGTATGAAGGTTCTAATTTCTCCATATTATCAACAACACTTGTTATTTTCCTTTTTTTTTTTTTTGAATATAGCCATTCTAGTGAGGAAAGCTCTCATTTTAAAAAGTAGTAACTTTTGCTATGTTGCACTCTAAATGATCAAACACTGGTAAATTTTAGCGGTTTGCCTCTTTAGATGGATTGATTAAAATGTGATGTAAATAAAACACAGGTTGTGGGCTTAATGTGTGCTGTGTCCACCTTCCGTTACCGTAACAGGCCCAGATTTCTCACAGATAAATGCTATTGGTTACGAGGAAACTGGACTAAATCCTCTAACCCTGGAAGAACAAGTCAATTCTGTGCCCTGCTAATATGCCAGTTATTAGCAAGATAATCTTGGCTTCAAGACAACATGTAATTGCTCTTATATATCTGTCTCTCCCTCTCCCTCCATCCCTTTCTTTCATTTTTTCATTTCCTGCCTCATCCTCAAAGGACTTGAGATGATTTTCCTTAAGTTTATATGGTATGGAATAAGGATAAAATATCTCTAAGGGTAGAATCGGAAGCAGAGAAAATAGGAATGGAAGAAGGAAATCTTATGTAGGAGAACATGATCATGAGGGCTAATATAATTGCATCATCGAATCTCACGTTTGACCGTCAGCTTATTATCTGGCAATTACTAAAAAGAGACAGAGTCTGTTACACATCTCAACTTCATACTATTTCTCTGAAGAAGCAAAGTTTCTATAGCTGTGAATTTAAAAAATGTCTTAGGTGGGGCTTTATAGTGTGAAACTAAAACAGTGTATAGAGGTGTCCTCACTAAAAGCATTGGTAGTGTGAGTATAATTTTTAATTGTGATACACTAGTACAGGGCTGTAAGCATAATTGTCACACATTGGTCAATGTGTCTTGCCATTTATTTTATGGAAATTCTATCTCTGGGTATTAATGATTATCTTTTTTAAAATCATATTTTTCTTCCTTTTATACACTGTGTTTTTCAGAATACAGACATTGAAGCTTGGGACAAGATATTTATCTAATTTCTGGTAAGTTAAGAGAATGGTTTAGAGAATGACGTAGAATAATTGTATGCTGTATTTTTTCAATCATTTAAGATACAGGAGAAATTTTAGTGACTATAAGATAAAAATGACACTGACAAATTTGTATTATTGTATAATGTCAGAGGAACAGAGAGCTTTTCTATAAACTTGCTTGTAAAAGGTAATATCTAAAACTGTATGTCATCATTTCCTAAGAATTGGGTTACTTTTATTGAATCAGATATTGATGTTTTCTTCTGTGAAGAATAGTTATCTCAACATAACCTAGTTTAAGATACAAACGTTCAGTATGATCCACTTAAGATATAAGTCACATTATTAAGATCAATCTGAAATTTCATTCATCAGCTTTATTTTCCTCTTGTAATTGTAGCTTGTGAGTTATTTCAGAAGCTAAACCCAACACGCTTCACAAATGAAACCCATTTTCACATTTAAATCTGCAACAAAGTTAACTTGTTAACAACCTACTCATTTTTGGTATTAAGGAATGACTACACAGTATTCATGTAGGCTAAAACATTTAACATTTCAGCTGTGAAGAGAATAACTTTGAATTATTTTTCCCTTTTAGTGGCTAAATTAAAGATCTGCCATGACGTCGAAGAAAGAGACTGAATTTGTCATTTTCACCTAAAGAAAAATGATAGACAAAAACCAAACCTGTGGTATGGGACAGGATCCCATGCCCTACATGACTTGTCTGATCCACGTACTCGAAGAATGGTTTGGTGTGGGGCAATTGGAGGACTACTGGAGTTTTGCAAACTATCTCTTGTGGGTTTTTACACCACTCATACTTTTAATACTTCCTTACTTTACTATCTTTCTCCTCTACCTTACTATTATTTTCTTACACATTTATAAGAGGAAGAATGTATTAAAAGAAGCTTACTCTCATAATTTATGGGACGGTGCCAGGAAGACGGTGGCAACGCTGTGGGATGGACACGCGGCCGTCTGGCACGGTAAGCGAGATTACTTTGAGTTCTGGGCTCCTGCTCGTGTGGGTGGCGCTGAAACCGTGTTCTCCTTCCATTTGGTTGATTGAGGAAATATTGAAAAATACAATGGAAGCGATAGTTACTATTTCCTGTTCCCTGTTTGCATGCATTGTGCATATATATGTCTTTCGTAAAATGATTTTTTCTGAGCACACTAGTTTCCATTAAAAAAAGAACCACGTAATAATGTAGACTATTACTATAAGCTCAAATAAAAAATTAATAGTTAAGAATCTAAGAGAGTAAGAGGTGAATTAAAACAGTATAGAAAGCTGTTTTGAAAATGCTTTATTTTGCGTTTACTTCCATTTTGTTCAAAATAAATTTGACTTTCCCAGTGTAGAGATTTTTAAAAAATGAAATATTAAGTAATATTAAGTAGTAATAATATTAAATTAGGCATACTATATATACCAAAATTTACCCGTTTTCCGTTTGCTGTGTGACTTATTCAGCTGACGTGCTGTCGTTGTAATCCTACGCATATGCCTGCACATCTTTTTGGAGCACTTGACTATGCCGTACAGTCGAAGGCTTAACGTGCGTCAGTTCTTAACATCGCTGTAGAGAGAGTCCGTGTGTTACCTCCATTTTACAGTTTTCCCGTAAGGAAACTGGAGAACAGCGAGGTCGTTGTGTGCCCGAGGCACGCCAGGACCCCAGGGAGCACGCCAGGACCCCAGGGAGCAGGGCCGGGTTGCAGCCCTGAGTCCTGGCTCCAGGCCTGTGCCTCTCTGATCTGTGCTGCGCCGCAGGCTTGTCGCTGCTTGCGGCTCGGGGTCAGAGTCGCGCAAAGTCGTCAGCAGCTTTGCAGACAGGAACCACGTGCCGTCGATGCGCGGAATCCTTAGTACTTACCCATTAATACGAATGCCCTTGCCAGTCCGGACAACCCTCACACCTGCCCGTGGTCGTTCACCCGAGGCGGGATGCCGCTTCATCATTCCGCGACCAGAGGCCGTGTCTGTGTGGACTGCTCTTGTTCATTGTCTTTAAAGCAGTGGGACAGAAATTCAGTGGCCTCGTTTACGGTACTCGGGAAACTATGTCCCCCTCCCACTTATAACCCCCTATACTTCAGGGTAGTATATATTGTAAGGAATTTGAATTTTTTTCTGTGTCCGGAGACATGATTTAATGTGGATAAATTCAAGTGTTAAACTTATTTTGTAGGAGCATATATAATTTTGAGGTATTTATTATTTATTTTTCTGAGGTATTTAAAAATATGCACCTGTGGCTCAGAGGAAGTAAAATATATAGTTCTTACCATGTTTTAGTGTTTTATTTATAATAATTTAACATATTTTATTAAGATAAGTGACGCTTTTAAAAATGATTTTCTCCACTCTGTTCTTCAGTGACATACACAAAAGGTATTTGTGTGCATATTTGGATTTTGCATTGATGTCAAATCAGTTTTAATTTATGCTTTGTAAAGAGTCTTCAGAGGAATTTTTTAACTAATAAAAATGTTCATTTTAGAAAATGTGGCGAGTAAAAATAAAGAAGAAAATAATAGTCACCTGAAATTTACCATGCAGTCGAACTCTGTGTGTTTATTGTTTTTTGTTTGTGTGGCAGACTAGTATTTCCATGTCACTGAGCCCCTTACATGACTTATGAGGACTGTATGGACCCTGTAAATCCTATAACTAATTTACTTACCTGTTGAACTCTTGTTTGTTTATAACTGGCTTACTGTACGTATCTTTGTATAAGAATCTATCCAGTGTTTCCTGCTTTGAAGTTAAATTTTACCCTTTATCATTTTTCAAAAAAATCTGATTCTACTACATCAAGAAACATGAATTTGGTATTTCTTAAATACCTGCATTTCTAGGTAGTCTGTCAATGAAGCCCCTACCCTCAAGTCGCTTACAGCCTTTAAACTATAAAAATTTTGACTTTTTTACTTTACATTTTACTATTATTTTTTTAAAGAAATGGACATATTTTATTCACTAAAAGGGTCCTATAAATTAAACCATATGTAGTAGAGCTTTTTATGGGAAAATTAAATTGGGATTTCAGGAGAACATTCCTGCTGTCCTTCAGCTGGGTAAGAGTTTCCTTTCCCCTCCTCTGTCTTTCCCCCAGGGAAGGACTCCTGGGTCCGATTCCTGAGTTCAAACCAGGCTCTGCCAGTCACCGCTGGGGGACCTTGGACAGGTTACCTGATTTCTTCTCCCCTCCCTTCTCCCTCTTCCTCCTCCTCCCTTCCTTTTGCAACAGTTATGATTTTTTTGAACTTCATTAAACAAAAATTTAGAATTACAGAAAAATTGCAAAAATAGTGCAGAGTTCCTATTTTTCACTCAGCTTCCCCTAATGTTAACATCTTACATAACCATTTGTAGAGTTATCAGATTAACAGTGCTATAATACTACCAACCAAACTACAGATCTTATTCACATCTTACCAGTTTCCCTGCCAGTGTCCTTCTACCAGGATCCCATCCTGCATTTAGTTGTCACGTCTCCTCCAATCTCTGATGGTTTTTTAGTCTTTTGTGACCTTCAGACTTCTGAGGAGTACTGCTCAGTGATTTTGTAGACTGTCTCTTAATTTAGATCTGATGATGTTTTCCATAAATTGATAGAAGTTGTGCATTTTTGGTAAGAATCCCTCTGATGGTGGGTCCTTCTCAGCACATTGTATCCAAGGTTCATGATGTTGACATGTTTTATTATTGGTGATAGTGACTTTGATCACGTGGTTAAGGAGGTGTCTGTTAGGTTTCTCCACCACAAAGTTGCTATTTTTTACTTTGTAATTGATAGATGTCTTGGGAGAACTCCTTTAAGACTATGTAAATAACCCTTCTCTTCAAACAAGATACTTAACTTTTCTGGACTTCATTTCCCTCTTCTGTAAAATGGGTTGTTGTAAGGATTCACTGGGCCTTGATGTAAACTACTTAGAATAATTTTTATTACATAATAAGAGTTCAACAAATGTTAGCTATCATCATTACAGAGCATCTTTCTCCAATAATTTGGAAAGCACCAAAATACATCACTTGTTTCTTGGTCACTGTTAAGTTTAACTTCACACACCCACTATGTTCAAGGTTCCTAGTATTTTCAAGGTATATTTTTAGGCTTTCAGAGTTTTGATTCTCATTGCAAGCAAGAAATGCATTTTGCCACCCAGTATATACATGCAGGTATATACTATTTCATCAAAAGTGTATATACTCTCTTCGTGCGACCTGCTCTATTTTCTATTCTACTCTCTCTTAATACTGACTATAACTGACTGAAGTGATCGCATAGCTCGGTGAGCGATGGCAAAACCAGCATTTGAAAATCACAGGGGCAGGTTAGCACGGGCGCATCTCTGGTAGGAGGTGTGGTGTGGGGAAGGGCATAGGTCGTGGAGTCAGACGCATGTGGGCTTGCGTCCTGGCCGTACCACCGTGTGACCTCGAGTGAGTTACGTGGGCTTTCCTTACTTGGGTTTCCTGCTCAGTGCAGGGACTCTGTGAGGACCAGGTGAGATAGTTATTACGGATCCAGTACAGGACCTGGCAGGTGAATGCTCAAGAAATGTTCATTCTTGTTTCTATGGGACAGAAGGGAAAGCACTATTCATGGAGAAAGTAACTTTTGAACGAGGCTTTGAAGAATGAGTGGGAAAGAAATTGAGTAACTATTTCACACCATTTTGTTTAAAAATTAAATAGACAGTTTTGCAGGAAAAGAGAAATGATCAAAATTGGTTCAAGAAGGAGAGAGAAACAGAACAGACCAGTAATCATGAAATAAATTGGAACAGTGGTCAAAGTCTGTATCCTCCTCCCTTCACAAAGGGCCGAGAGCCCACAAGTTATACTAAACTTTTAAGGAACAGATAATGCCCATCTGTGTTTGAGAGTGTAGGAAAAAATGTGGAGCTACACAGTTTATTTTGCAAAGCTAGCAGAACTTTGCCATCGAAACTAAGGAGACCACAAAAAGGAGATTTGCAGGTCAGTCTCATAGAATGTAGTTTTATAAAATTCAATAGTTATGATAAAAAAAATCTTAGGAAGTGAAGACTAAAAGGTTTATTTTGCAAAGCTAGCAGAACTTTGCTATCGAAACTAAGGAGACCACAAAAAGGAGATTTGCAGGTCAGTCTCATAGAATGTAGTTTTATAAAATTCAATAGTTATGATAAAAAAAACTTAGGAAGTGAAGACTAAAAGGTTTATTTTGCAAAGCTAGCAGAACTTTGCTATCGAAACTAAGGAGACCACAAAAAGGAGATTTGCAGGTCAGTCTCATAGAATGTAGTTTTATAAAATTCAATAGTTATGATAAAAAAAAAATCTTAGGAAGTGAAGACTAAAAGGTACTACTTCAATAAAGGGAATGTACCAGAAATCTTCAGCAAAGATGATCCACACTGGAGAAGTGGAGAAGTATTAAAGTGAGTCCCCTAAGTAGGGACCAGGGCAAGGAGGCTCTCACCACTACTATTTAACATTGTCCTGGAGCTCCTAGAAATAAGTCTAGAGATGAGAAAAGAAGAGATGCCTGAAAGAACCAAGTGAATCCACTTATCAGGACTAATCAGATTAGTTAGCAAGGGAAATGGGCATATGATAAACACAAAATTAGTAACTACTCAGATACCACCAATAATAATTTTTAAAATGGAAAGGAAAAATGCTACTTGAGACTAAATCTAACAGAAAAACATGTAAAAACTTTATGGAGAAACTGTATACTTTACAAATGGAATTCAAAAAAGGTGAAGTGGATAGAGAGAGTCTCAGCGTAGTAGAGATGTTGCTCTACAGCTCACACCCCCAGTTTCTTTACCAATTCAGTAGACTTCTAACACTTTTTCATCAACGTCTAAAATTCATATAAAAGGGCAAACAAGAATAACCAAGACAAATTTGAAAAAACAAAAGAGGAAGTTTTCCCCTATCATATCAAAACCATTAACATTTATAATGATTAAAATTACGGCGCTGGTACAGGGAAAGGATCATCACAAACAGATCAAACATGAAAAAGTCAGAAACGTGAATTTAGTAAATGATAAAAGTGGTATTCCAGATCAGCAGGAAAAGATACAGGAAAATATTTGATGATCTCCAAGTACGGAAGGTCTTAAAGAAGATGCAAAAAAACAAAAACTGTTCAAAAAAGAACCAAAAGACACATCAAAAGATGGGGCAGATCACCACAAGTCATTTACAACATAGCTTAGAAAATAATAAATTAGTAAGAAAAGAAATCCAACTTAAAAGTGGTCTAAGCATGTGGTCTAAAAATGGTCTAAATATAAATAAATGCCAATAATTATAACAGATTCATAAGCCCACTAGTAATTAGGAAAGTGCAAATTAAAACTGCACTGAGATAGCATTTTTACTCAAAAGATTGGCAAATAAAGTTTGTTGACATTAAAGGATGAGAAAGTGGAGATGGGAACGCTCAGTGCATGTGAGAAAGTACTGTAGTGTGGCCAGTCAGGAGGAAGATTTGGTAGTTTCTGTTATAATTTAAAATGGGCGCGTACCATACGATCAACGGTTGCCCGTCTTAGAATCCAGTCTAGTGATAAATTCACACATTCAGTGCACAAGGTTGCATATAAACGAAGGTTTCATTGCAACTAATATTTGAAAAATTGGAAACAATCCAGTTGTCCCTAAATAGGAAAATGGCTAAATGAACTGTGATAGGAATTCATTATGGAATACTTTACAGCCATTAAAAAAAAAAATCACTACATGTGTATATCAAGTAGATGTCCAAGGTACGTTGTTGAATGGAAAAACTGAGATTCGTTACTATAGTCCTAATAGGAAACTCCCTATATTAAAAGATGCACACACCCCAGTACTGAATAAAATACAGGGTGTTTTCAGGACCAGAAGATGAATCATTCATGGGTGAGATGTATGCGGAAGGATGAACCTGGAAAAGTAGACTGAAATTAGCCTTTAAAGGCTCTTGAATGCTATGCTCAGGAGTTTGACTTTATTTTGTAGGTAGTTTGCCTCTGTGTGCTTTCCTGAGGAAGACTCAGGATGGTATTGTTATTTTACCATAGTGGGTGGGTGTATAGCCTTAAAAATGGATTTTTGGTGACAAACTTAGAAAGGATCCATCTCTTAGGAGAAGATTATCCTTATCTGGATTCGTGATGCTGACGTCTAAAGCCAGTAGGCAGTAACTCATTTACATAATAAATAATTGCTATGGAGATGAGGCTACCTGAGCTCCCCGTGACCTTAGCTACGCAGGAAGCCAAAGAATCTGGAGAGTGCTTAGGCTCAGGGGACAGAGCAGGGGAGGTAAATAAATGCGCATCTCTCGGCATCAAATAAGAGAACCACAGTCGTCACAGAGTAGGGCTGTTTTCACTGAAGGGGCCCAGACCACTCGAAATGTGCATAAAATGTGCATATGGAGGCTCCCCGTCCCTGGACAGCGGATGGACGGACGGTGGCGATAGCTGCGTTCCTGCTTGCGTTCTCTGAGCTGCTGTTGGCCCTCAGACCCCCAGGACTGGGGTCCTGTAGGCAGGAGAGGACGGGGCCACACTTCAAAACCAACATTGCGAAGAGGGAGTGATAGATTTAAGAGTGTTTAGACGTAAAACGCACAGAAGCTGGTGACCAGGGGAATACGGAGTCTGAGGGAGGAGCAGGTAACGTGCCCCAGGATTTCTGCTTTTGCTCGACAGGGAAACATGGGACAGGAAGTGCTCCTTTAGAGGCGGTCACGTGAGCAGCACAGAGGAGGGAGGCGCCCTGAGTCCACGTGACACCGAAAGACTCTGACATCACTTGATCGGTAATTGGGACCTAAAAGGCCTTGACATTGACCAGAGTGTTTATCTATCTGCTGGTGCTTTTATAGCGAGGGGTGGTATGACCACATCCACGCTTTACGAGTGACACAGTTGAATATTGGGGCTTAATATTTAGTGGCACGATGGTAAACTCCAGTTTTTGTCAATAATGAATTGATTCATTGAATTTTCCTACTTTCAATCAGGTGATCTGGTATTAAGTAACAATTATTTCTCAATTCTTTTTTTTTTTAAAAATGTATTCTGGAAAACAAGAGAGAACCTCAGGAATATTCTGTACAGAATCCCTGAAAGAAGTATTCTTTATTTCTTGGAAAATTTATCTGATGGGACAATCGATCCTTTGGATAACGTCAGACAACTTCAGAGACTGTTCTAAGTAAATTGAATTATTTGAATTAGAATTTGGTAATTGGGAAGAAATGTTAAAAGTATAGACACGTACAGAATCTTGAAATATCATTAAATTTAGTTTTTAAAAACATTCTCTTGAGCCCATTTGAAATATTACCAAGTAGTTTATTCCTTCAGTAGTAGAGGAGGCGGGGAGTGGAACTCTGTCCCTGCCGGCGTCAGATACCTTTGGCAAGTACCGGTTCTTAGAAGCGGTGGAAGGCTTTCCTGCGCTTCTCCCTGGGCCAGGTTTTGCTTTTATAAGAGAAGCTTCCAGGAAGCGAGGGGGATTTTGTTTTCTGAATCTTTAGCAGGGTCTCTCGTGAGTCTCTGGCCTGCCCTGCCCCTGGTTTTCTCGTGCACACGTGCTGAGGCCTGCGTGAGGCTGGGGAGTGGGTGCAGTCTCTTGTTTGTCTCTGGGTTCCCGGGGATCCTACACCTACCGCTCGCCCACATTCGGTCTTTAAGTGTTTGTTAACATTTTGGTTGTTTTCTTCTCTCCCACTTTCGTGGCACCTGCCCTCCCTCCCACCCGGCTGAGAGAGCGACCTCAGCTTCCTAACCTGCTGCTTGCTTCTCCTTCTTGGGGTGGGAGTGAGGTTCTCTTACGGCTGCAGAGTTGCTTTTAGTTTTCTCCTTCTCTGTATTTGTGACTGTTAGCCTTCTCTAACAGTGAGAAACCAGGCTGACGTTATCCTTAATATGTAAACTGATTTGATCAGGCCCCCTGGGTGTAATCAGTCTCTCATCGCTGCCACCGTCCCCTGCTACTCAGGGACACCACCCTGCTCAACTCGGGCTCTGAATCCCATCCTCGTGCCACGTGGCTCCCCTCCTTTGCCCGCCCAGGCCCCAGCACCCTTTCTAGGCTCTTCTCCTGTGTCGGTGCTCTCGTGACCGTTTGGGCTTTGACTCGCCACCCCGGGCCACACTGTACGGATGCCCTCCTTGCCCTGCCTGGGCTCCAGCACCCACCACAGGCCACCCTCCACCCAGGCACCTACTGCACGCCGGCCTACCCAACCGCTGTAGGACCGATATATTCAGGGAGGGAGGGAAGGGGAAAGTGGATGGAAACGGGGGCTTGCTCTCCCGAAAGAAAGACTGAGTGTGTCTGAGTTAGTAACCGTCCTTTAGTATATAAATAAACTAATATTAAATACATTTTAAGTATCTGTATTTTGTCTAACAGGTTATGAAGTTCATGGGATGGAAAAAATACCAGAAGAAGGACCAGCACTGATCATTTTTTATCATGGAGCTATTCCCATCGATTTTTACTACTTCATGGCTAAAATTTTTATCCATAAAGGCAGAACTTGCCGAGTAGTAGCTGATCACTTTGTTTTTAAAATTCCAGGTAAACTTTCACTGTAGCTGGTGATATTAAAATGTTTAATTACCATGATCAAATTATGTGACAGTCTGTATGTCTGAGTTTAGTATCTGTTTTAGGTAATATATTTAAATATAAAAACATTATGGCCAAAAATATTATCTAATTTCTTTCTCTATTAACAGGTAGTCATTATTTTTTGAAGTTAAATCCTAAAAGAAATTGTAACTTTTGCCAAACAATTAATTTATATTTTGGTATAGAAGGTAGTTGATTTTTCATATGGTGAATTTTTCCATGAGATATTGATCTGGGAGTTTAATTTTATAGTAATTAGTGTTTGATTACTGTCAGTTTGATAGCAAATCAAAGTTAAAAAAAATTAGCCAGGATATATTTTGTCATATAATATTGCCTCAGAAATCCTAACCTAAAGAGCCTGTTATATCTCTTATCATACTTGACTTGCTTGGTAGAATTATAACTCTTAAGATTGAGGACTACATTTTTTTTAATATTCATATTCATAAAGGCTTCGTACCTTTTTAAAAAGAGTAATAAACTGAATGGTTTCAAACGTGATAAGACTTTAAAAAAAATCATTCTAAAGTAAACTCATTAAGATTAAATCTTATTTTCTTCTGTCACGAAGTCACCAGAAACAAACCAAGAAAGTTTATAGTATGTTCTCTGGAATTGTAAAAGCAAAAGCCAACCATCAAGCAGATGAACACCAGACAGTGAATGAAATAACAGTTCTCTTAGTGCCTTTCATAGACATGGTTAATGTTTCCAGCATCCTTGTGTCACTAAAAAGCCATTTGTACTTTGTGTATAAACTAAATTGGCTATAAAAGGTATTTCTTTAGACAGTAATATGATCACTTTATAATAAGCTTGGAAACTAGAGGAAAGATAAACATCATTATATGGTCTTACCCCCCAACATATATCCAGTTATCATTTTGATTTATTTTGCTTCATTTTTATTTATTCATTTATTTTTGGCTGTGTTGGGTCTTCGTTTCTGTGCGAGGGCTTTCTCTAGTTGCGGCGAGTGGGGGCCACTCACTATTGTGGCCTCCCTTGTTGCGGAGCACAGGCTCCAGACGCGCAGGCTCAGTAGTTGTGGCTCACGGGGCCAGTTGCTCCGCGGCACGTGGGATCCTCCCGGACCGGGGCGTGAACCCGGTTCCCCTGCATCGGCAGGCGGACGCGCAACCACTGCGCCACCAGGGAAGCCCCGCTTCATTTTTAATTTGCACATCTTCACGTTATGCAAACTGTTTTGTTCTTTTTTTAAAAATTTAGTGTAGCATTAACATTTTCCCATGTTTTATAAGTAACATTTTAAATACATGACTAAAATATTTACTTTACTAGTTTTCTCTTATGGAACATTAGGTTGCTTACTTTTTTTTCTTTTTATAAATAATAAATGTGAATATTTTTATTTAGCATTTGACTCAAAAATTTTCCCCTTTATGACCATCTTGTAATTTATTAAACCTCCCCCGTTTATTCATTTATCATGAGAATACAACTAGTGAAATCAGTGAACTTTTAACATAGTATAGGATGAGAATTATTTCTTCTCAATAATATTGATAATCTGGCTTCAGAGCCTTAAACCTGTGAGAAGTTTGGTTATTCTGCTCAGTTTTCACTGTCCATCCCCGTATTTCCCAGCCTCAAGGGATAATGTATACAAACATCAGTCCTCTCAATTTCCAGTTTAGGATTTGGTTAAAATATTTAATTACTGATAGGATTATTTCTTTCATCCATAAATAGTTGTAATTTGAAAAACTGTATAATATTAAGATGGGAATTAATTGTTCCTGAGCCAACCACTCACTTTATTAAAAACTCTTAATGATATTGCTATTATTGTTGATTTTAAGACATTTTTATTGTGGCATTAGCAGTATGTAACTTTTAATTTCAATAGATTTAACTGTGGCTTGCCAATTTTGGTAGGGCTAGACCAGTCAGACTCACATTCTCTTGAGTGATTCTCTTTCTTATAGGGTTAATGGAAGATTAGATGTGTGATTGCTGATGGGATGTCCTTTCTGATTGCTCTAATAAATACTGTAGACAGTGTTTGACCATGAGATGCAGTGGAAGGAGCTTTGGACTAGGCATACCTGGACCGGAATCTCTGCCCTGCCCTTTGCTAGGTGTGTGACTTGGAGCAAGCTTCTTAACTCTCTGAGTCAACTTTCCTCATCTGTAAAATGGGGATAAGAATCCCTATTTTCCCAGGTTTTTTTTTTTTTTGGCCGCCACACTGCACGGCATGTGGGATCTTAGTTCCCTGGAAGGGATCGAACCTGTGCCCCCTGCAGTGGAAGCATGGAGTCTTAACCACTGGACCACCAGGGAAGTCCCATGAGTTTTAATTAAGAATTTGAATATGTAGCCAGGGTAGTAGGTGATCACTGAGGAAGTAATCAACAAGACATAGCTTTAATTTACCAGCAATATTAATCTTATGTTAACCTTAAGAGTTGTTGTTGGTTTAAAAAAAAGAATTTACTGATTTAAGTGTAGATAGTACATTATGTAGGTTGTGAAGATTTTTGCTCTTGAAGAATTGGACAAGAAGTACTTAAGATATATCTTCATGCTAATGTTTCTTACAGGGTTTAGTTTATTACTTGATGTATTTTGTGCTATACATGGACCAAGAGAAAAATGTGTTGAAATTCTGCGGAGTGGTCACTTGTTAGCTATCTCACCAGGTGGTGTTCGAGAAGCCCTGATTAGCGATGAGACCTACAACATCGTGTGGGGTAATCGTAAAGGCTTCGCTCAGGTTGCAATTGATGCAAAAGTGGTGAGTTGTATAAAACTGATTATTAAAGGAAAGCTATGTCTACTTTAAAATAAATGCTTAAATAGCTTAAGAGTATATCAGAATTTAGATACTGTCATTGCAGTACTTTAAAAATTAGTGTCTTTAACTCTAAGATAACAATAGAGAAATATTCCTTGTGCATGGGAAGCCATCTTTACAAAAAAATTCAATCTGGAAATTTGCAAATATCTAGCAAAGCTTTATTTTATGCTTCAAAATCCAGCTTCTTTTAATCATATTTATGAAATTTTTGTATTCCTTCAGTTATACTTTTTTTCATAAGTATAATCAGTCCAACTCTGTATTTTAATCCCTTGGTTCAACTGAGTTGGCATGTTTCAGTGATGGCTATTGGTTGGTTTCATTATAATTCTTGTATCTGTGACCAATTTATATAACAATAGAGCTCAGATAATATATGGTTTCTACCATTTTTCATAAGCAAATGTGATCAGCTCTCTAATAGTATGAATAAAGATGAGAAAGAGCTATTGGTGTAGTTTAGATCTTTTTAAAAGAACAAATTTGTCAATAAAATTAAGTGTTCCTCTGGGATTCACTGTTATTATTCTACTTAGTAAACTGGAAAATCTGAATGCCATCTTGTTCTTTTCTTTTGCTTTGGAAAGTATATCTAAGCTTTTTGGTCTCTGTATTGTACTTTCTCCTATGAAACATTTATTACTTATGGAATGTTTCTTCTTTGTTTTCTGTTTGTTTTCATTATAGATTGTCTATCAGAAAAAGAAATCATAGCACTTGACAAGGTGGTTTTCTTTTTCCAGGCCAATTAGTTAGAGACTGCTGCTAATGCTTTCACATTTCTGTTTTTTTTGTGTGTGTTTCCACTGCTGTCATATAGACACCAGTCTGCACCCTTAGCTTGCCTGTATCTTGCAGATACAGACTTTTGATTAAAAAGGAGAGGATTATGGATGACTCCTTCTAACCCAAAAGCAACATTTGAAGAAGAATGGACATTTTCCCTTTATTTTTTAATTGCAGAGTTACAATAAAATAAAATACATTGAGCTCTATTCTCTACTGTACATATTTGTAATGTAATTCCTAGAAGTAAGTTATTGCTATAGTGCTTTAACAGTGTGATCTTGGTATAAGTTAATGTACTTGTCCAAGTGTTTAATAATGGACAGCATAAAAATTTAAACACTACTGTCCTATAGTAGATTATAAACTCCCTTAGGACAAAGCCACTTTTTATATTCTGAGTTCCTAGTACAATGACTAGCACTTAGGCTCTCTGTATTTGTTGAATTGATTTTTTAAACACTACAAGAAAGGAGTCTTTTGTATTTAAGTCTATGTTAATAGTATTAATGATACAGAAAATTAATTTATAGCCCATTTTATTTTCCAAAAAGTCTTATGTACTAAGGTAGAAAACGAAACCTTAGACTTTATGAATAATGTAGAATATAAGATGATATATGCACAGTTGTTCAGAAATTAAGGATAATCAGCATAAATGTACATTAAAGCAATGATAACAGCTAAAAGCTTAAAGGTAGTTCAATCTTCAGGTTTGTATTTTGAGAGAATTATTTCTTCCAAGGTTTAAGATAAAAGTGACAAAAATAGATTTGGAATCACACAGATTGATCATGGAATTCTAATTCCTCATCCTTAAGTTACAGTTTTAAGGACCATTGCCTGGAAGAAGTCTTGAAAGAAAAAAATTATATAGAGAAAGAAGCCCTTTTATCAATCCCTGAGTTTCTAGATAATTAATTAAGATAACCTAGATAGGGCTTCCCTGGTAGCGCAGTGGTTAAGAATCCACCTGCCAATGCAGGGGACACGGGTTCTAGCCCTGGTCCGGGAAGATCCCACATGCCGCGGAACAACTAAGCCCGTGCACCACAACTACTGAGCCTACGCTCTAGAGCCCTTGAGCCATAACTGCTGGGCCCACGTGCCACAACTACTGAAGCCCATTTGCCTAGAGCCCGTGCGCCACAAGAGAAGCCGCCGCAATGAGAAGCCCACGCACCGCAACGAAGAGTAGCCCCTGCTCGCCGCAACTAGAGAAAGCCCGCGCGCAGCAACGAAGACCCAGCACAGCCAAAAAAAAACCCCGATAACCTAGATAATTTAAGGTTTTTTATACAAAACTTGAGAAAATTTAATAAGCAGCCTTTTACAAGTTAATAAACAAAAATCTTTAACATTGCTGATTTACAAAATAGCACTGTATCACTGATAAATCTTGTACCACCCTAACCTTTCTGAGCACTTTTAAAGGCTTTATGTTGGTACCCCTGTACAGTAAGTAGGTGACATATGTAATTATTCCAATGTTACAGATGAGGAAACTCAGGCACACAGAGATGAAGGGATGGAGGGACCCTGTCACACAGCAAGTCAGAAGCAGAGCTTACAGTTCAGGACCGCGGGCAGCTGGTACACTTCACAGTGAGTCCGCCGACCCCCAGATTAGAGGGCCTTGCAGATCCGCGAGGGAAACCTTTCAGTCACATGTGGATACAGTTGTAAATGGCACCAGCAACTTATTTGAAAAAGTCCTTCTTAGGTCTCACAGAATTATCATAAGCTTGGAATAAAAAGTTACGACTGTTGTTACAAGACTAACCGCATTTAAATGGAAACAAAGGAATGGAAATTCAAGTGAAAACAATCTAGGTCATCAACGGAAATTCACAAAATATTGGCAGAAAATATTTAAGGCTCGTCTGCAAGTTGCAGGCTTTTTGATATAATCTAAATCACTCTTATTTTGTGAACTCCTGAGAATTCTGACTTTGCTAAGAGTTTTTAGGTAATTTCATAGCTAAATAATTTGGGGAAAAAATGAGCCCATTTACTCTAATTGGAAAGCAAATAACAGCTGTAAAAGAAAATAGCATTCGTTTCAATAAAATTGTTTATATGTATTATCCCAATCTATAAAAACCTTGAGATGGGATAATTATTATTCTTGTCATTTCATACATGAAGAAACAGGTTTAGTGACCTGTCCAATGGTTCCCACTTAAATTTTTGAGGCAAAGTTAAGACTCCAAGGCCACGCTCTATTCCCCAAGAATAGTTTTAACAAAATACACATTCTCTACCTCTTCACACACGTGTACATATACGTACAGAGATACATGTATACATGTAAGCAATTTGATTCTAGGTTACTTATGCAACTACCTTGTTATACAAAGTGTGCACAAACAAAGGAACGAACTACAGTATGAAGCTGGGATAAGGTAATGCTTGCAGCTGTAAGGCTGCAAGCTTGAATGTAAATTTAGAAACCAGGGTATAGCCTGGAATACTGAGTTTGTAGGGCGAGCCTTCTCCTGTTTAGTATCTTCTAGAAATGTCCAGCTTCTGGAGAGTTAGCCGTTTAAAGGACGATATATATACCTGAAGAGTCTTTATATAGTGCATCCTTCAGTACTAACTTCGGGGTTCATGCCAGTCAGTAGACGAAAATCTAGCAGCACTTGTCAGAGAAGGCAAAGTGGTGTATATATGAGCTGAAAGCGCTCTGTTCCTTCTTGGGCATCTTAAGTTCTCAACTCTAAAGACATTGTAGAAGTATTTTAAAACATTGGGATTCCAACCATCACTTTATTCTGCAAAACTAGTGGTGGTTTTAGGAAAATCATAATCTGAATTTTTTTACAAAAGAGTCAGTCTACTTTATCTTAGGTGTTAGCTTTGTGAATTAACTCCCTCAGGTTTTAAATTATTCATCGGACTGCTGCTTCTTTACCCGGCTCTTCTGGTTTTAAAATTGCTGCTGCCTGTTTCCTACCCTTTGTACTCAGAGAATACAAGCTAATTCCTTAGAAGCATTTTCTCTCTGTCCTGTTGATCCATTCCTTCTTTAGTTCACCTGTCACACTGTCTTTTAGTACCTGCTTTATTCCAGGCACTGTTCTAGATGTTTCCAGCAGTGAATGAAACCAAGTCTCTGCTATGGGGGGTCTTCCTTCTAGCGAGGGGAGAGAGATAATAAATAAATGATCAGTTAGGTGATTTAAAGGGAGTAAGTTTTATGAAGAAAGCTGTGCCTGTAGTCTCTTTCCTTTAGTCCACCAGATTTTACTGCTTTCCAAAGCTGAAAAGGAATGGCTTTTTAAATGTCAGCTTATTTAAATGTTTCAAACCCTGCTCACTCAGGCAGGTAATTCTGTATTAACAAATGCTGATAGTAGACTGTAAGTAAAGTGATCCTCGCCCCCCCCTTCCAGTTTTATCTACTCTAAAACATCATTTAATTCAGTATATTTTGTGTACCTCTTAAAGTGTTTCATTCAATTTTTTATCCACTTCAGTTTCGCCGTGGCGTAACTTCCTTACATGATCCTTTGCTACTTTATCCATTGTTTCATGACATTTAGATAAGGTCTCCATTTTTAAAAAATCATATTTAATCAATAATATTCATGGAAAAATAAAAACCATGAACTTTTGAGCAGATATCCTCCAAAATAATGATAGAAAGGGTTCTTTTATGTATATGTTTTTCCTTTTTTTTTTCTTTTTTTTGGTGTTGAGTATTATACTTACTTTTCATTGATGTTGAACATTGTTAGATTTAATAAGCTCACAAAAATACGGTGTTTCACTAATTCCATGACGGCATCTTGCGAAAACTTGTCATTTGAACATATGTAAGTTTCTCCATAGAGAGAATTTCTGTCTTGAAACTTTTTCTTCAGTAGCCCACTGAAACCAATTTAATTATCACATTCATTTTACGTAATGAAATTAATGATCACTTTAATCTTGAGTTTCAAGAGTTCATGTGGAATGATAGGAAAGTTGGTAAATGAAATATTATGTATTACCACTAGAAGGTAGTGTTTCCAATTTATATTTTTCTACAAATGATCATGTTAATTTTAGTCTGATAAATCATACTGGTGATAACAGTATACCTTTATTTTTTAAATGCCTTGGTTTTGTAACTTAAACAGGCCCTCAAAAGTTTGCATTAGAGACATCAACTGGATTAATGTATTTACTTTTTAATTCAAATTGTCTCTTTAGCCCATTATCCCTATGTTTACACAAAATATTCGAGAAGGATTTAGATCCCTCGGCGGAACAAGTAAGTTCTGATTCATATGGCTTTTCTGTTGTAATGTAATATTTAGAATGTAATATTTTAAATATTTGGGCTTTTGAACACTATAGGAAAACTTTTTGAATTATTACTTTAGAAAATGCATATACTATTTAGATGTTTTTCTCTTTAAAATCTAAATGATAACTGGTTCTAAGTAATGGTGGTTCTGGATGTTAGATTTTTGTTAAGAGTCTCACGTATATACTGAAGCTTATTTATCATGGGCTTTTTAAACTTACAGAGTGACTTTTCTAATTTACTGTGTTAAACCATGTTGTTGAGGTTTAAAACAAATGTACTTATTTGTAAATAAAGACTATCTTCCTAACTCATTCCTGAAGAAGTGACAGCTTTAAAAATGGATGGCAATAAAAAAAATTTGGTGGGGGGCAGAATTTGAAAGGCTATTTATCTTGAAAAATATATATATATGTTTGCATAAATCTCTTTTAAATTTAAAAAAATTAATTTCTATTGGAGTATAGTTGATTTTACAATGTTATGTTAGTTTCAGGTGTACAGCAAAGTGAATCAGTTATACATATACACATAGCCACTCTTTTTTAGATTCTTTTCTCATATAGGTCATTACAGAGTGTTGAGTAGAGTGCCCTGTGCTATACAGTAGGTTCTTAGACAAGAAAATATCGAATTAAGATTAACAACCTAAGGAGATATCATTTGCTTTAATTTATTTCGGTTACTTCTTGTTTTGTTTTTTTTTTTGAACCATGATAGATTTACATTGAAAAGTTCTTTTTGCCTCCCTTTAATTTATTGATAACAAAGTAAGCTTTGAACCTAGCTATAAGAGTGATAACAATTCAATGTGCTTTCTCTTTGCAAAGTCTCTTTTCTTTTTTAATTTTATAGTTTGCTTTGTACCCTATGGTTTATATATTATATTTGATTGATTGTTTTATATCCCTAGTGCTGTATTGTTAGTGTTCCTATCCACATTCAAATCCCATCCTGAAAACCTTAAACTTCTGTTGTTCCTTTTATGTCTGTGTTGGTATATTGTTGATATTCCATTATGTTTTTTTTAGTTCTTTTTCTTCAGATTTGGAATGGAAAAGCAGATTGATGTGATGTTTAACTTTTGTTGTGTAATTAATCCTTCTAATTTTCTCTCAGGTCATTTCTTTAGAATTTAAGTTGCATATCAGAAATTATTCCTAATTTTGTTTCTTTAACTGTAAAGTGGTTTGAAAATTCTTTTTGACTGCTTTTTTTACTTTAAAAGTTGAATCTCTCAAAAGTTGGTGTGTAGTGGTATTTTTTTTGAGTATTACTTTGGGTCTCATGGTATATTCTGTGTTTCCATATATAAAGTGTTTTAAACTTTCAGTACAATTCTTAATTATGCGTTTCATGTTGCTTGTCATTTTTTGGATTCTTTTTTTAAAACTTAGTCCATCAGTTTATGTTACATTACTACCACTTTTAATCTTGCTAAATTTCATTGTTGGTCATTAGCATTAATAATTCTTTTTCCTCGTTTACAGTAATGTTTTTAGTCTTTACTTAGTTTATTGGCGCATTTTAGTCTCATGTTTACTTGAATTTATTTTATGCTTTCATTTTTTCTTTTGTTTGTGTAAGTCACATATTTGTGAGTCTCTAGACTTTTTAGCTTCTAGCTCTTTGTTGCAATCTTTATGCTGTGTTTTGCAATAATAGTAATTAGTTTGCCTTTTTTAATTCTTATATTTTTAAAAGCTCATCTTTCCCCCCTAATTAATAGACCTCATTTTTTTGAGCATTTTTAGGTTTACAGAAAAATCGAGCAGAAGACATAGCGAGTACCCACAAACCTCACCGCTCCCCCGTTTCCTCTGTTATTCACATCTTGCAGTAGTGTGGTACATTTGCTACAATCAATGAAAAGCTCATCTTTTAAAAGATATTGTATTAATTGCCAGGAGGTGATCCTGTTTGCCTCCATCCTCTAAGTCTTACATAATTAATTTGAAAGTTTACAGTTATATGCTCAGATTATTTACCCAATTAAAATGATTTTGTTTTCTTTAAAACAGGGTTATTTAGGTGGCTGTATGAGAAGTTCCGCTATCCATTTGCTCCAATGTATGGAGGTTTTCCAGTGAAGTTACGCACCTATTTAGGTGACCCCATTCCATACGATCCAAAGATCACAGCAGAAGAACTAGCTGAAAAGGTAAATTATTCTTTCTTTCTTAGTTTTAGGACACACTTGTACTTTCAGGTTTTCTTTTAAAAATTAAATAATTCTACAAGCATGTTCTGGATCAGTGGTGATTTTTCCCCCAGGGGACATCTGGCAATGCCTGGAGACATTTTTATCGTCACCACGGACGAGACTCGGGAGGTGGTCGTGCTGTTGGCGTCCAGTGGGTAGAGGCCAGGGATGCTGGTAAACATTCTATAGTGCACAGGACACCTGCCCCGCCCCCAACAAAGAACCGTTCTTTCTAAAATGCCAATTTGTGTTGAGGTTAAAGTTCTTGGCACCGTTAATTAAAAGGTTTCGTTAAGTGATATTCAGAAGAAGAAAGCTTTGACCTCCGTGAAAAGAAATTGCTTTTGTCTGGTAGAAATACCTTGGGAGGAAAATGGAATCGTGTTTAAGAGTGTGGGTTGTGAAGTCGGATTGTTCTAGTGGCACTGTTTGTTTGCTCGGGCAGGGGAGCAGGAGAGAGAACAGAGCCCACTCACAGAGTTACCCCTGAGGGTCACATGTGATTGATGACATCCATCATCGAGAGCAGTGTCTGCCATCTAGTAAGTGTTCCATGACTGCTGGCTACTGCTGTTATTCTAGGAACTTACGGCCCAGAGTGGCAGCTAAATAACTAAATCGACGCTTTTAAGATGATGCGTTAGCACAGTGGTGTGCTCGCGGCACGATTTCTCAACCTGGGCACTATTGGTGTTTTGTTGTGCGGTTGTTCTGTGCACCGTAGGGTGTTTACTCACTAGATGCTGGTAGCATCTCATCGCTATCCCTCACTCACCGTGACAATAAAAAAAAACATCTCTAGACGTTGCCATTATCCCCTGGGAGACGAAATCTCCCCTGGTTGAGAACTGCTATTTTAGGGTATTATGGAACCACAAAGGAAAGACATCTAAATTAAACCAGGGACGCCTCCTTGAAGGAAGTGATGCTTGAATTCAGTTTTGAAAGGCGAAAAGGGATTCGCTGGATGAAGAGTAGAGAGGTAGAGGAAACAGCGTATGAAAGGATGGCAGCATGAACTGGCGTGAAGTCTTCAGGGAGTTGAGGGTGGTCTGGGGTAGCTAAAGGGATAGAGAGTATAGACAATGAGGCTGGAAACATAGGAGTGTCCGGACCACGAAGGCACATCCTTGATTTTGTTTCTTGAAAGCCAGGGGCAGCTACTGAAAGCAGATGACTGATGTAATAGGTTGGCGTTTAGAAAGATCACTAGAAGCAGTAGGGAGGCTGAGTTTGAGTGAGACCAGGAGAAGCTCAAAAGGGAAAGAGACTGCTTTGTGAGGGAAAAAATAGGAAACGCTTGCTAGAATTGAGGGCATTTGTGGTAGATCTTGAAAGACGACGGGACTTGGACGTGCGGACTTGGGGCAGGAGGGAAGAGGTCCAACAAAGAAACGGTGGTAGGAAAGCTGACTGCACACACCAACCGTGTAGAGCAGCCTGATGGGACTAGGACAGTGAGGTTGGGAAGGGTGCCTAATGAACTCGCCTTCAGGAATTTCGCAAAGCATGTGAGCATCTTGAAGGTTCTAAGAAGCCCCGCAATAAGGAGGTCTATTTAACTTTGTTTCAAAGGGCATTGCCCAGTCTCATCTGACCAAAACCAGCTCCTGGTTTTTTCCTGGAATGGCAGCTAACAACAGCTCTGGAATAAACTGGGGGAATCACTAGCTGAGTGAGTAGTGAGCATTTGGTTGAGATGAAACTGGAAAAGTAAGTGGGAGCTCTATTTTTCGGCCGGTAAGTATCAGCCTAGGGATTTTGTTTGCTAAGAACAGTTCCGTTAGGAGAGGCCATTGGAAGTAGCCATTCACCCCCAGTGACACTGGCCGAGGCAGGTACACAGCCACACTGGGCGTTAATGGGGCCGGACTGGATCCTTTCCACAGGGATGGCCCAGAAGAGGCAGCGCCGATGAGCAACTGTAATGCCCAGGGCTCAGCAAGGTCTGGCACTTAGGAAAGGATGCCCAGCTGAGGCAGCTAGAATGTCACATCCGATGACACTGTTCAGATCAAGCAGCTGGCATGTAGGAAGCTTGACAAAGGTGACGTTGATGATACGTTATGTTCCTTGTCTGTGAACTTCATTCTTAGAAAACGTACCTCCTGCTAGTTATTCTACTAACTGGTTAAGTGAGTTAACTCAGAGCGTGTAGCAATCCTTTTCCTGAAAGGAAACCCCTCCCACACTGGTTTCCCGGTCCGGGCAGGCTCTGCGCACAGCACTTCTCCCATCCTCAGGTGACGCCTCACTGTGGTGACTTCAGGTGACACCAGGGCTCAGACCTCGCCCTGTCATGTCGCTTCTGCCTACACACTTTATTGTTCCTCTGCCACATCTCTGCTGCTCCCTGACAAACGCATTCTCCTTTCGCATAGAGCTGAATTCTGTTTTGTTCTTTAAAAAGGTTTTTCCCGCCTAACTATTAGGATTTAATTGGGTCAGAGCGAGTTAGAAATACTTTTTTACAAATACCGTCCATTTTTATGGTTAAGATACAAGGTAATGGAGAGAGAGGGGAAAAGAAACTGGCCTGGAAGTTTAGGGTTCTGAGGCCTAAGCCTAGCTCTCCCACCAGGCAGCAGAGTCATGCTGGATAAATGGTATGTTCCTCCCTGGGTCTGTGTCCTCAACTGTAGAATGGGGAAATTAAAATCGCCATCTCAGAGGTTTCGTCCAGGTCTCAAATTAAATGAATCCTGTTCCCTTATTTTTCTCAGCTAAGGAAAATATACATTTTCCTGATCATTAAATTCCCGGGACTTGGTTTTTCATATGAGTGAGAAATACATTCGTGGCACTGGTAGAGTTAGATATTTTAGATGTTAAAATATATATTTCTATATTTACCAATTCAAACTAGTAAAAAGAAGAGGCCTTCCTGAATCATTGAAAGACCTCAGTTATTGTCTCCAGTTACTTTATGTACTTTATTAGCAGTATTTAAAGTAACAGAAGTTGTCTACTAAAGCATAGTTTAGTAAAATTTCTTGAGGGAATTTCCTTAAATATATAGTTGCCATATCCATATTTTTGACGGGAAGTTGTCATTGTTGAACTAAAGTAAACTCGAAATAAAGAATACTTGAAATTTTCCTTTTGTGGATACAGTGCATGAATTTCCAATCTTCATTGTTTACAATATAAGCGTAAACTGTAGCATAATGATCCCTGGCTTATCGCAAATTCAAAATTACTAACATCTAAATTAATGTAGAAATGAAACCTCATTTAAGAAATGGGAGCTAGACTGTTCAGGCATTAGACTGACTGTGGAGAAGATTCATTTTGTAGACACTATCTAAATCTAAATTAAAATACACTGTACTCATGCTGAAGAGGGCACTTGGGATACTTCCTTAAAGTTCTCTCAGTCTTAAAGAAGTCTGTTCTGTTTCCATCTGTCTCTGTGCCTCGCTCTCTGCATTCTGCATACACACATCCACATATACGTTAAGTACAGATTGATTTATATGTCCAGGTAGATATAATATACATGTCCTCTCAAGGTGGAAGGAAGGTAGGGAGACGTGGGTAGATTTGAGTGATACTGGGAGGTGAGCTAACGGATGCCACCAATGGATTCTTACTCTCCATGAATGAGAAGCAAGATTTGTTAAGGATGATTCCCAGGTTTTGGTTACTGGGCTGGATTCGTGGCCATTTGCAGAAATAGGGCGTGAACTCAGGAAAGGACAAAGGGTGGGATGGGGGGAAAGAGTGTTAGTTCAGTCTAAATTAAGCATGTTGAGTTTGAGGTGCCTTTAAAACATTCAAGGGAGGTCGTATGGAACATTCCTGTCCGAGGCTGGGCGGCCGGAGATATCCACCTGGGACTCGGTCGGCGGCACGTGGATGGTAATTAACGCTGTGGAAAGCTTACCGAGCCTTGGGAGGAATAAGTCGGTGCTTGATTTGGGGAGTGTAAATCCGCGAGCGGATTTCAGGGAGCGTCCTGAAAACCTCGCTTTTCCTCCGCGAGTGTGAGTTCCAGAAGCAGGATCAATGGTGACTAAGAGGTCACGTCAGATGAAAAGAAAGTCCGTGGGATTTCGTGACAGAAGGGGGTCATTAGTGATCTTTGCGAGAGCTGTATTTTCTTGATGCACAGACCTCATATCTCTCCACCCAAAACTTCTTCCCTGATACATCAGTTCATACTAGACAGTCTCTACCTTTTCACTTGGTATTTAGCTCCCTTCGTGATTTAACTGAAGCCTACCTTTAAAGCCTTCTACGACCCAGCAAATGAACACATAGCCGAAATGCCAGCTCTCCATCACTTAACTGTTTTCTTGTGGTCTTATCCCCCGCTGCTCGTTTCTTCACTGTTACTGAACTCTTACAGGCCTGGGGAGACCCAGACCGAACAGCACCCCATTGATGCAAACTTCCCTGGCCACCGGCCACCGATGAACTTTAGATGTGTGTTCTTTTCACATCTCAGACGATGCAGCTCGCACATGAGCTTACATTTTAACTGCTTTGTCCTTGATTATGCTTATTACGAGCTCCTTGAGATCAGAGACTTGTTTCACTAACATTATAGCTTCCAAAGCATCTAGTATCTTCTGAGTGAATGAATAGAATTTTTAAACTGTACGGCACAGGACACAACCTGTGTGTCGGTCGCTGTGCTAAGTGCCTGAAGACATGGCTTCAGTGGCATGTAACCCTTATCGTAAGTGTGTGAAATTGTTCTCATCGCACAGATGTGAAAACTTGTGCATTAGAGAGGCATATTTTTAAAATACATCTTTGGGCTAGGGTTTCTTCATCATATTTAAAAATAAATGAAGGTCCAAGACTTGTAAAAAGAAGGCTTAATAAAGGTTTAGCATCTGAAAAGAAGTGTGTACGGGTATGCCTGCCTGCACTATGTGCACACAGAAACATTTTTTTTAGAGAGCCACAAACTGATTTAAAGTAAAAATTGTTATTGTAAATCAACCATGCTTCAGTAAAATAAATGAAAAACAAGTAAAAATTGCTGAAACTTGTCATGAATTTAATGGGCACAAATAGTTTTAGAAGATTTCTTGATATATCCTAATTGACTTTTCCATTGCTCTGACTTAATTTAAATTCCCGTTCAATTGTCTAGAAATTAGGGTAAAGGACTAAAGCACATCTGCTTGTTCGTAGTTTTCCTCACTTTTTCCTGTCGCATTGCCTGATGCGATCAGTGTGTATGGTCATGAAAGACAAACACATAAAAGTTTTATTAGTGGGTGAAAAGGAGTGAAAACTTCCATCTGCCCACCAGAAAATCTCCTACTACATTTTTCTTCTGATTGTTTTCCCTTCAGTTCTTTTTAGTGTTTATTATGTGCAAGGCATTGCTGTGCTCAGTGCTGGAGGAATGCTAAGATGTATTTTAAGGAGCTTACAACCTGCTGTAGAAAGTTGCCATGCAGACAGTATCTGTAATTCAAGTGTAATAAAGTAAGTATAAGAAATATGCTATGCACAGGGAAGAGCCACTGCGTCAATGAAAGTTCAAGAACCTTCTGTACTAAACACAGTTTGCAACGTTCTGTTATTTTTTTGTATGTTTAGAATGCTGAAAGGGTTTTGAAGTTAAATACACAGTATTACATTTAAAACAAAAAGAAATATGCTATGGGCGTGCTGAGAAGGAAATCATTTATTCTGAGGAGCGAGGGGTGCTAAGTTAGGGAAGACTTCTTATAAGTAATAGTATGTTAAAATCCTTACTAACTAAATATCTACGTTGAGAACCAAAAGAATAACGGCTTTTCTTTTGTTTTCTTGATAGACGAAGGATGCTGTTCAAGCCTTGATTGATAAGCACCAAAGAATACCCGGAAACGTTATGAGTGCTTTGCTAGAACGTTTTCATAACAAACAAAAGATCAACTAGAAGACTCTTTAATACATTTATATTAATATGTTTATGTCTGTAGGACTGTCTTCAAAATTTTGTGGGTTCTATAATTAGTATTTTTTTAAAAAATCATGTTAATAAGCATCTTTCACTGAACTTGTTTAACATTGTATTGTCAATTTTGTTTCTGCAATCCATTGTGTCAGATTTAAACAATAACTCATTACATGCCTAATTATTTAGAAAATGATCATGGTTCTTTCTATAATTTCCTAATAATGTATCGTCAACATAGATTCTTAAAGTTAAGTTTATTAATAACAGCAATGGAGGTTAAACCAACATTCCTAAATAACGCATCTAGTTTCTGTATCTCGTGCACTGAGCTAGTTTTGTAAGGTGGCATAACCTAGGGTTTAGTACAGACACTTCAGTTAGGAAAAAAATGCTCTTTCCTCGGCCCCTCATTCCTTTCATGACCTTGGGCAAATCACATAATGTTTCTATGCCTCAACAATTCAATGTTTAAAAACATGTTAAGACTTTGGTGAGGAGTATTGTTTTAAATTCTTTATATTTGCTGTGATTGATAACTGTAGAACGAAATTATAACTCAATTAATTAAACAATACCAAGATCTTTTAGAAGTTTATATATATATTTTGTCCATAGGATGTTTAAATTATTCCTTCAGGTATGATGTCAAGTTGCCAAGGACAATGAAAAAGATGTACTGTTTTTCAAATTGAGTAAAAAAGAAATTAGGGAAAGTGAAATTTCTAATTATTGTTATTATTCTTTCTAGTATTATATTTTTAATGAGACTCTGTAGACGAGCCGTACAGGGTGAGCTGTGTATCGTCAGCCCTGTGATAGGCATTTAATAGCGTCAGGTTAGAAATCACGGCTGTGCCCTGCATCTCATATGTTAGAAGCTGATTCTAGGCCGATGAAAGCACAGAGAGAAAGCTCGGCTTTTGCTCAACATCATGGCTTGTTCAGCTTGACTTTGCAACCAGTCAGATGGTTTATTGTTTCGATAAAAATATACTTGGGCTTCCCTGGTGGCGCACTGGTTGCGCGTCCGCCTGCCGATGCAGGGGAACCGGGTTCGCGCCCCGGTCCGGGAGGATCCCGTCCGCCTGCCGATGCAGGGGACGCGGGTTCGTGCCCCGGTCCGGGAGGATCCCACGTGCCGCGGAGCGGCTGGGCCCGTGAGCCGTGGCCGCTGGGCCTGCGCGTCCGGAGCCTGTGCTCCGCGACGGGAGAGGCCGCAACAGAGGGAGGCCCGCATACCACACACACAAAAATATATATATATACTTGAGGGCTTCCCTGGTGGCGCAGTGGTTGGGAGTCCGCCTGCCGACGCAGGGGACGCGGGTTCGTGCCCCGGTCCGGGAGGATCCCACGTGCCGCGGAGCGGCTGGGCCCGTGAGCCGTGGCCGCTGAGCCTGCGCGTCCGGAGCCCGAGCTCCGCAACGGGAGAGGCCACAACACTGAGAGGCCCGCGTACCGAAAACAAAACAAAACAAAAAAATATACTTGAATAATGAATTTATGTGAACATAAGTCTTTCTGAAAAATTAATGGCTTTCGATTTGTTGTCTCCTTGAAATCTGAATTTAAAAGTATTTAAACACAATAGTACCAGAAGTCAAATGCAGTATGTCCCTCTCCTTTTTTAAGATATTACATTACTTGGATTTTTGTATAAATTTTTGTATAACAAGTATGTATGTATGATACGTGTAATGTATATAAAATTAAGTGGCATAAAAATAAAAGTAAAGCTGAACTGAAGTTCATATTCTTGTGAGATTACATATGTGACGTTTTCTTATTTTAAACTGATTTTTTTGTTTTACTATTTATGTATTTCTCACCTACAATCATATTCGTCAATCTCAGTCACAATGAAAAAACCTGACTTTCCAATGTAATAAATATATTTTAATTCCAATTTCAATGAAAACAGTCAACTAATGATATTTTGCAGCTTTTTTTCCCTCGCTAGCAGGGAGCAGTGTTTGTTTAAAATTGATAAATATTTCCAGAATGAAGAAATAAATGATCATAATATGAACGAGAATAATATTTTTTGGCAACTATTGGGTTTTAAAAACTGTAGAAAGAAACATTCATTGCTAATGTAGCAAAAGCCATTATTTTTTTACAGTATTTAAGTTTTACTGCATTACTTAAAACCTTTTTCTCTTCTTTGATACTCAGATTAACAGGAAGGCTTTCTGTCTTGTCTGATGCAAGCTCTCTAGCTTTTTTTTTTTTTAACATCTTTGTTGGAGTATAATTGCTTTACAATGGTGTGTTAGTTTCTGCTTTACAACAAAGTGAATCAGTTATACATATACATATGTTCCCATATCTCTTCCCTCTTGTGTCTCCCTCCCTCTATCTTTGCTATTTGAATTTAAATGCCATTTAGAAGAATGAGGGAATGTAACTAAATACAGAGACATAAGTAATAATAGAAAGGAGGAGGTGTTGGGGTTGTTTTTTTGTTTTGCTTTGTTTTTAGTTGACCATTTTGTCTTAAAACTTTTTTTGTTTTATATTGGAGTATAGTTGATTTACAATGTTGTGTTAGTTTCAGGTGTACAGCAAAGTGAATCAGTTATACATATACATACAGCCACTCTTTTTTAGATGCTTTTCCCATACAGGTCGTTACAGAGTACTGAGTAGAGTTCCCTGTGCTCTACAGTAAGTCCTTGTTGATTATCTATTTTACATATTGTAGTGTGTATATTTTAATCCCAACCTCCTAATTTATCCCTCCCCCCAACCTTTCCCCTTTGGTAACCATACATTTGTTTTCTATGTCTGTGAGTCTGTTTCTGTTTTGTAAATAAATTCATTTGTATCAGTTTTTTAGATTCCACATATAAGTGGTATTATATGATATTTTTCTTTCTCTGTCTGACTTACTTCACTTAGTATGATAACCTCTAGGTCCATCCATGTTGCACAAATGGCATTATTTCATCCTTTTTTATGGCTGAGTAATATTCCATTGTATATATGTACCACACCTTCTTTATCCATTCATCTGCTGATGGACACTTAGGTCGCTTCCATTTCTTATTGTAAATAGTGCTTCACTGAACACTGGGAAGTGCATATCTTTTCAAATTGTGGTTTTCAAGGAGGGGGTGTTTTTCACGCTTTTTGAAACATATGTCCTCAAGTCAGAACCTGATGAAAGCCAGGAACTCCCTCCAGAAGCATGAACTTGGCCCAGTTTTATGGGAAATCTTTCATACCCTTTCAAAAACACTTTCATCTTGAAACAATTGCAAATCTACCAAAAAGTTGCAATTATTGTGCACAGTACTCCATATACTTTCACCCAGATTCCCCAACTGTTATAACACGTTTGTTTTATTACCTTCATACGCTCTCTCTCCCTCCCTCTCTCTCTCCCTCCCTCTCTCTCTCTCTCTCTCTCTGTCCTCTCTTTCCTCTCTCCCCACATATATATCTATAAAGTTTTCTCCTGAATTGTCTGATGGTAAGTGCAGATACCATGCCCCTTCCTATGTGGCCGTCCATTTACGGAACCACAGAGCAATGATCAAAATCAGGAAATTTATCATTGAGATAATAGTATTATCTGATCTAATGACCGGATTCAAATTTCACCAGTTGTCTCAATAATATCCTTTGCATCAATTTCTCCTCCTGATGCATGGCTCATAGCAGGACCACACACTGCATTTAGTTTTCCTATGTCTTTAGTCACCTTTAATCTGGGATGATTCCCCAGCCCTACTTTGTCTTTAATGATACTGACATTTTTGGAGAAGACAGACTATCTGTTCTGTAGCCACCTCTTCAATCTGTTTTTCCCTGATGTTCCGTCGTGATTTGATTCAGGTTATGCATTATTCCAGAAATGCTACATAAATGATGCTGTGCTCTTTCCAATGGGTCATATCAGGAGGCATGGAATGTTGGTTTGTGTCATTAGTAATCGTAGTAACTTGATCACTTGGTTAACGTGGCGCCCACCAGGTTTCTTCCCTGTAAAGTTATTATTTCCTTTGTCATGAATAAGTTTATGGAGAGAATATGTAAATATCTGTTCCTCATCAAACTTTCACCCACTAGTTTTAACATCTTTGAACTGAGTATTGCCGGGATAAATTCTTACTCTGAGGGTTTCAACGTGTGAAACCCTATTATTATTATTCTACGTTTATGAGTTGGCATATCCTACTGTAAGAAGAAACTTCCCAATTTCCACCCCCCCCATACACCAAACATTTACCTATCATCTGAGGTTCATATTTGTTTAAAGGATAATGCATATACTCTTAAGTGATTTAAATATGAGACCCTTTGAAGTTTATGACATTTTATGAACCATTGAAATAATAGACATTTACAGAGATAAGTTGCGTGTGTTTTTGTATTTATGTATATGATTACTATTTTTAAAATATATTTTTGTTACTTTTTTATTGGGCAGATATACATACCACGATTTACAATTTTAACCCTTTTTAAGAGTACAATTCACTGGCATTAAGTACATTCACAATATGGTGGAACCATCACCGCTATCCATTTCCAGAACTTCTTCACCATCCCAAACAGAAACTCTGTACCCATTAAGCAATAACTGTCCATTCACCTCTCCCTCACTTCCTGGTAAACTCTATTCTACTTTCCGTTTCTATGAATTTGCCCACTCTAAGTACCTTATATAAATGGAATCACAATATCTGTCTTTTTGTGTCTGGCTTATTTCACTTAACATAAATATCTGAGCTCTTTCCTGACACCAAATGACATAGTTCCAACGCCAGTTCTCTGACATCAGCTGGGTGTCCTCCAATTCCATTCAAGTGTGACACTAACTACTGGAGTCAACACAGACCCTATAGGGTAAGGGCTCAGTCCCACAAGACCGCCCCTACTTCAGATGCCAGCTGCAAATGGGGCCCCCAGGCCACTCCCACTTTCGCCTGGCCTACTACAGATTTGGAGGTTCCCATGACATCCCCTCAGGTGGCATCATTCCGTAGAACAACTCAGAACTCAGGAAAATGCTGTACTAAAAATTTTATTATCAAAGATTCAACCCAGGAACAGCCAAATGGAAGAGGGCAAGCTACAGCGGGCGGGGCGCAGAGCTTCCACGCCCCCTCTGGGTGCACTGCCTGCCCAGCATGTCCACGTGTTCACCAACCCAGAAGCCTTCCCAGACCTCACAGTGATCACCAGTGGTGGTTGAACTACATCTCTAGCCCGTCTCTGCTCCCTGGACATTGAGGATGGGGCTGAAGGTTCTAACCCTCTAATCACACAGTTAGTTTCTCTGGTAACCAGCTCCCACCCTGAAGCTATTTAGCCACTCCCGCCCCGGACCAGGAGTCATCTCATTAGCATACAAAAGGTATTCCTAACAGGACATTCGGAGAGCTTTAGGGGCTCAGTGCCAGGAGCTGGGAACAAAGACCAAATATATCTGTTTATTCATTATACCACAATAATGTTTTCAAGGTTCATTCACATTGTAGAATGTGTCAGAATTTCATTCCTTTTTACAGCTGAAAAATACTCGGTTGTAGGTATATATCACATCTTGTCTCTATATTCTAAATGTTTCTATTCTTTGGCTGTTGTGAATAATGTTGCTATGAACATTGGTGTACAAGTATCTGTCTGAGTCCCTGCTTTCATTTCTTTAGGTTATACACCTAGGAGTGGAATTGCTGGATCATATGGTCATTCTATGTTTAACTTTTTGAAGAATCACCAAACTGATTTCCACCAGACGGTACCATTTTACAGCCCCAGGAGCAGTGCACCAGGGTTCCAGTTTCACCATATCCTCACCAACACTTGTTATTTTTATTTTTTTTTTTGAGAACAGCTATCCCACTGGGTGTGAAATGGTGTTTCACTGTGGTTTTGATTTGCATTTCCCTAATGACTAGTGAGGTTGAACATCTTTTCATGCGCTGGTTTGACATTTGTATATCTTCACTGGAGAAATGTCTATTCAAATTCTTTGCCCATTTTTGAATTAGGTTTTTGTTGTTGTCGTTGAGTTTTGTTTTGCTTTTTTTACTGGAGTAGAGTTGATTTACAATGCTGTGCCAATCTCTGCTGTACAGCAAAGGCACTCAGTTTTACACATACAGACATTCTTTTTTTAAAAAATTATTTTATTTATTTGGTTGCGCGGGGTCTCAGTTGCGGCAGGTGGGCTCCTTAGTCGCGGCATGCGAACCCTTAGCTGCGGCATGCACGTGGGATCTAGTTCCCTGAGCAGGGATCGAACCCGGGCCCCCTGCCTTGGGAGCGTGGAGTCCTAACCACTGCGCCACCAGGGAAGTCCCTACATTCTCTTTTTAAATATTCTTTTCCATTATGGTTTATCCCAGGAGACTGGATATAGTTTCCTGTGCTATATAGTAGGACCTTGTTGTGTATCTGTTCTGAATGCAATAGTTTGCATCCCCCAACCCCAAATTCCCAGTCCATCCCCCTCCCCCTCCCCCTTGGCAACCACAAGTCTGAGCTCTTTATATGTTCTGCATATTCACCCCTTATCAGATATATGATCTGCAAATATTGCTCCCATTCTGTAGGTTGTCTTTTTACTCTCTTGATAGTGTCCTTTAATGCACAAAAGTTTTCAATTTTAATGAGATCTAACATCTATTTTTTCTTTCGTTGCTTGTGCTGTTGTGGTAGTGATTGAGGTGAGGATCAAATGATATAACATACAATTTGTTACTTGCTAGTTGCCTTTCTCACTAACATTGGAGGGTAGTGGCATGGTGACGTGGGGTTGTGTGTAAGAGCTTTGGACTTCAAGGTTCTCAGTTTCCTGGCTCTACCTCCTCACAGCTGTGTGATCTTGGGTAGAATTACTTCCCCCTCAAGCCACAGTTCACCTCTATGAAAAGCAAGGGTAATAAAAGCTCCTGTCTCACAGATTTGCTAAGCACATGAATGGAAATCGTTCTATAAAGAGTTTATTAGCACTTTATAGCATCTAGTAGCATCACATATAAAGCACAGAGTGTAGGGCATATGGTAAAACTTATACAATGAGTAAACAAGCAATCAATCACCACAGAATTTGAAAGCTCAGTGTATGAGTTAGGACTGGTTTGTCTGCATGTGACAGAAAACCCCAAATAATAGTGGCTTCAAAACATTAGAACTTTCTCTTTAACTTAAAAGAAATCCACGGGAACTCCCTGGCGGTCCAGTGGTTAGGACTCTGCGCTTTGACGGCCGAGGGTCCCGGGTTCAATCCCTGGTCGGGGAACTAAGATCCCACAAGCCGTGCAGTGTGGCCAAAAAAAAGGAAATCCATGCTTTGGACCCTTCAGTTATGATCTCCTGTGGCTCCCTGAGGCGGGTCATGGTCCATGAGGTGACTCAAGGTCCAGTCCAGGCTACAGGAAGGAGGGTGCGCAGAGGACGGCTCTACCTCTTTCTCTTAAAGCCAAATTCGGCCTCTGTGCCCCGACCCTGAATTAATTCTTGGAGACAGTTTTGGGTGAAGTAGAAAAGAATAGCTTTATCGCTTTGCCAGGCAAAGGAGGCCACAGTAGACTAACGCCCTCAAAACTGTGTGTCCTGCCTGGAAGGGGTAGTGAGGAGTTTTATAGTCATGGTTCAAAGAGGGCGTGGTCAGCCCGTGGGCCTTCTTCTGATTGGTTGGTGGTGAGGTAAGTGGGAGTCGGCATCACCAACCTTCTGGCTCCAGCTGGTCTGGGTCTCCGTGCTTGCAGGCAGCACACAGCTAACTTCTCCCACCCGGTGGAGGTTTCAGGATCTGCAGAACAGCTCAAAGATACTGTGATGTGTATCCCTCGGTGGGGGTGGGGAGACCGGGACCCTGCCCCCAGGCTGTACTATTGTTTCCTGACTGCTTCTCCCTTGTTTCCACATCCCCTCCCTTCCCTAATTAGCAACTGTTTGAAACTGCACATTGGAACTCAGGGAAGGTCGTGGAAGCTTAATGAAGCCTATTTCCTGTAATCAGAAAGGCTTTTGTGCCCAGGAGCGTCCCAGGGTCCTGCTCGGTATCCCCCATAGAAGACATTTCCTGGGCTTTTTCACACATTAGTTTAGCTTGCACCTCTACGGCCAACACCTACACGACTACGTCTAACTGCAGGAGGCTGGTGGTGCGCGCCCAGCTACAAACTGAGGTTCCTGGAAAGGAAGAGAGGACACTAGGATACAGGAGGCCGTGGCCACCTTGAAGAAATCGTGAGTGAGAACGATGTTGGGTGACTGTGGACTCGCAGCCTTGGTCCACTTCTCCTGGCAAATACTCAGACTTAGGGAGGGGGGGCCCACAATTTGGAAACTTTGAGGAAGGGAATCCCCAGAAGGGAGAGATTTTTCTTGCTCCGGGCAAGAGTGATAAACCAAGGCACATGATCTGGTGCCGCTCTGACCTGGGTTCTACCCAATAAGGGGGAAAATCAAGTCCACTTTTTTTGGTTTGTTTCTTTTTTAAACTTATATACTTAATTATTTAGCCTAGAGACAGAAGGATTCAGAGTAAGTTGTGAACATTGTGTATGCTGCATTACCTTTCTTCAAGTACCTATTCTTTGTGTGTGTGCTTTTGACAGAAGATGTATTACTTTTGTAATTTAAATGTTGAATCAAATGAATTTAAATAAGAACGGGCACTGTGATAGGTACTCTTACTGAGGCATGTCCTATGAAAGCAATGATATTTCGTGCAGTTATGTTTTTCTATTTCAAATTGACTGGGACTGTTGTGAAGACACCAACAGAATCATAAGCTATAATATTTATTTTCTGTCAGTGTTGGCTAAGATAGACAGTAGATGATAAAAATATAAAACACCCTTTTTCAAGGGAATTTGTAATATGAGAGGAGGTGAAAACTAGATTGAAAATACTTTGTTACACATCCATTCTTCACTCGGGGACGTCCGTCTCCCCAGGGGACTAAGCATTAAGTTAAATGAGATGACAATTCTGTGTTTCCGGTCTGCATTTAGATAAAGTCCTGTGTTACTCACAAGGGTCACAAGCAAGCCTGCATCTTACTACTCGCCCTCTCTCCCTCCTCCAGTCACTTGCTCTTAGTCATACAGGTGTGTGCTAGTTTTTCGTTTCTCTGCACCTCGCCCCTACTTTTCCTCTGCCTAGCTGCACAATCCCCTCGACTCCTCCAGCTTTCGTTGGCTAACTCTTGTTCAGCTGACAAGCCCTATCCCTGATGGTCTGCTCTGTCCCCCTGCAGGCTTGAGTGCCTTAGATTTCCTTTCTTTTTCATTTGTCACACTTGAGATGCAATAAACGTTATCTGCCAGAAGCATGGTAGCACTGTGATTAAGAGCTTGGGCTCCAGAGACAGCCAAACTGGGTTTGAATGTCTCTTCTTCCACATCTTAGTAGGAAGAGCTTGGGCAACTCACATCACCTCTTCAAGCAAAAACCAGATGTAACTTACTTGGCACGGTGCTGGCATAGACGCTGGATGCAGGTCGTATACTGTTAATATTAAGAATCAGCAAATTAAGAGACATAGCCCTGACAGTTGTGCCCTTGGTTCCTTGAAGAATACTTACCATATTATAAACAGTTACTGAATAAATGAACAAAGTGTATGAGAAGACTAAAATATTTTCTTGGGATAAAAGAAACCATGTGACTGACTTCACATAAAAAAGCAATTTAATCGATTTGTAAGAACTCACCGTTGTATTTAAATCCCAAGTTCTACTAGCTAGAAAATTAGAATCAGTTCGAAAATAGTTTGCTCTATTGATTAATCAAAAGAACTTGATTCCCCTAAAGATCAATGTTCAGGACTACACTAACCCTAGAATGTAGACAACAAACAAATCCTCTCTGTGACATGTATTGCATTGAGTTTCCTGAAAATCGAATCTAGGAATTGTTCATTTTCATCGATTGGCACTACCATCATGAAATGCTACCAAGAGGTTTCTTTTAAATGTTCCAGGATACAATTAAGTGGATTTTGTGAAACCTGTGTGGGATAACTTTTGGAAAAGAACAGTGTATTTTGTGTGCGTTAAAGACTGAAAAAGAATAATTGGCGTTAAATTTAGGCAAGGGTGGTATTGATTAAGTTTCTTGAGCCTCAGGGTGATGAAGTACTGTAATAGGCTGGACAGGGAGGTTGTGAAGCCCAGAGAGATTTTTTTCTTTTAAAGATAATACTACATAAAAGACACATTCCATCCATTTTCTCCTGAAAGAACTTTCCTTTCCCTCCTTCCACCGGGGTCACATTTGAGCATGTATTCATTCTCTCATCTTTCTTTCTTACTAACGTGGGCGATGTTAGTTTTTATGAAAAGGTGGGTGACAAGATTCTTTATGCACTTTGCATTGGCATGCCTGTTACCACTTGGAGGCCACTATTTGCCCATTTTATCCAAACGTAAACAAAAACTGCAGCGTCTTTTCATAATCTTCTGCTTCAGCGTCATTCATGTGTCTCTGCCGCTGCCACCTACTAACCTCCTGATGTAATCAACAATCTCCCCACACTAGCCCACTGTGACCCTGGATCCCCTGCAGCATCTGTTCGAATGGATCATCCAGCATTCTACGTTGCACTGGCTCTGACGCTGGAGGTCCACTCTCCATCCTGAAACAGCATTCCTGTTTCTTCTTGCTAAATAGCCACACTTTGGCTTGGGTGACCACCTTCCCCACAAGGCACCTAAAAGTTGCTGATCAGTCTAGGGAAGCCCCTTCCCTTTGCCAGACGTTGGTTCAGGGCTTGGTACGTGACCCACTTTGGGCTTAATTTTTTGAGGAGCTGCTATACTGTTTCCCGTAGCAGTTGCGCCATTTTACATTCTCACTAGCTGTGCCCAAGGGCTCCAGTTTTTTCCAAATCCTTGCCAATAATTATTTCTGGTTTTCTGATAGTAGCCATTTAATGGGTGTGAAGTGGTGTCCCGTTGTGGTTTTGATTTTCATTTCCTGAATGGTTAGTGACGCAGAGCGTCTTTTCATGTGCTTATTGGCCTTTTGCCTGTCTTCTTTGGAGAAACATCTGCCAAGTCCTTTGCTCATTTTTGAATTGAATTTTTTTGGTGTTGAGTTTTAGGAGTTCTTTATACATTCTAGATATTAATCCTTTATCAGATGTATGATTTGCAAATATCTTCTCCTTTCTGTGGGCTGCCTTTTCGCTCTTTTGATGGTGGCCTTTAATGGACAAAAGTTTTCATTTTGAAAAAGTTCAATTTACTTTTTTTCTTTTGTTGCCTGTACTTTTGGTGTCATATCCAAGAAATCATTGCCAAATCCGCGTCCAAATGAAGTCTTCTCCTAAAGGTTTTATAGTTTTAGTTCTTACCTTTGGGTCTTTAATCCAACTTGAGTTCATCCATTTTTGCACATGGTGTAAGGTGCAGTTCCAACTTTATTCTTTTGCACGTGGAGTTTTGGAAAAAAAACAGGACTTTCTTTTAGATGTAGCTGAAAACATATTAGCATTGAGGTCTGCACACTTTCTGAGGTCACAGCATCCTCAGCGTCCCAATAGATTTTGTATGGGGCACCCAGGCCAAGAGCAATACCTAACAATTCCATTCACTGAATAGTTAGATCTAAACAACTTCATATGTATTCAAACCTGAACAATTTAGCCATTTGAAAAAAGTACTACACATACATTTGAAAGGAAAACAACTATTTTAATTTATTCTTAAATAACACAATTACTTACTCGTGGAGTTTCTGGGTCTGTTGGGTGATGCACGACATCTCAGACGTTGGAATCAAAGTGGACCCTGCTGCCAACTGACGGGAGCTCAGTCCCTTCATTAGGGAAACACCTCACAGAACGTGCCGTGAGTTTTTTGCATGCTGGGGCAGAGCAGGGCTTAAAATAAAAGTGAGTCCTCGGTGGCGTGCAAATGTCCTTCTCCGGATGGAACAAGGAGCGAAAGGAGTGTGCGCACGCGTCTTTCGTGGGTTTCGTCCTCCGCTCATCCCTGCTCACAGCCACGAAGGTTTCGTCCCCTCTGCCCTCCAGCCCCGCAGGAACCAGCTGCAACTCCAGAGCCGGCTGGCTTGCATTCCTCTTAAACCAAGGGATCCAAGAAGCAAGTTTAAAACCTGAAAATCATGGAAATCGTCAGCGCAACACCACAGACCACATGGGACCTTCTCCTGGTCCCTTCCAGCTCGGGGGAGGTCAAGTCCAGCCCGCCTGGACTGATGGCGAGGAATGTGTGCAGGTGAGTCCCTCATGGCCCTGGGCTCAGTTCCAACCTGCCCCTTCCCTGTGTGACCGTCGGAAGGTTGCTTATCCCCTGTAAACCTCAGCTCTCTACACCGCGAAAGGGGATTGGGAACAGACGGCAGCAGTTTCAGCGTGAGGATTGAATGAGATCACATGTGTCGCACTGTTGCCGTGGTGTCTAGAACGTCACAACCGCTCAATAAGCCATAGTTGTTGCTATATTATTATTTAGTTTATTATCAGCATTACCACTAGCCAGAGGATGGCATTTTCTAGAAAGAGTTGCCATAAAGACGTATAAAAGGTGCATCTGTACCCCACCAGGGACCCAACAGGAAACAGATGACACAGTCAAAAGTGGTGATGGAAGTGAGACGAACGAAGGGCCTAGTTACCATGGTGGGGGGGGGGGTAAGGGAGACCAGGAGAGCACTCCTGGGCCAGAGACCACCTGTGGCTGGAGACCAGCTGTCCCAGCTCTAAGCCAGGGCCGCCCAGGAGCAGCTGCGGCTTGACAGACACAGACGGCCACTGTCAACTCAAGGCTCGGCCTGGAGGGGCCCAGGGGGCTGTATCAGCCGACCTTCCCCTCCTTCCCCTTCCCGGCCTTCCGCACAGGCCTGTTGGCCAAAACTCCAGCAGAAGCCAGAGGGCAGGGGAGTGGTTCCCCCCACCGCCCCCCAGTAGCGGAGTGCAGCTGGGGGAAGAGGGGAGAGCGTATCTGCAGGGACAAACGGAGGAGGACCTGGGCAGAGGTGGGGGTATTCGCCTTGACAGGAGGAAGGGAAGCTCCTGGCCACGAGAGGAGATGCCTGGGTCGATGGGGAGATATTTGTGGGAGTGCGGTAGGAAGCTGGGTGAGTTCTAGCTTGAGGATTATGATTCTTAGTTAGTTTCTTGGTAAAGTTCATGGAGCTGCTAATTACAAGACAGAAGGCAACGTAGTGGGACTTTCCAAAAATGAGGGGAAAGTTTGGAAGCATTTTTGGATAGCCACTAAGATTATATAAAGGGTCTTCGGGTTTAGAATCTTGATGATGTTGGAGACCACAGATCCCAATTTACACGGAGTTTTTTTTTTTTATTATTTTATTGGAGTATAGTTGATTTACAAGGTTGTGTTAGTTTCAGGTGTACAGCCAAGTGATTCAGTTATACATATATTCGTTCTTTTTCAGATTCTTTTTCTCATATAGGTTATCACAGAATATTGAGTAGAGTTCCCTGTGCTATATGGCAGGTCCTTTTTGGGTTATCTATCTTATATATAGTAGTGTGTGTTACATGGAGCTTTTCGTGTTCGTCAGGGTGGGGTCTTAAGCAGAGAAGTAGAATGATTGGCTAAATAGGGAAATGCTTAAGCAGAAAGAGGTTGATAGATGGGTAGAAAATAGAAAAGTGAAGAAGTCTGAGAGCTTCATGAAGTAAAAGTAGGAATTAGGAGAGAGAGTGTGTGATGGATAAAAGCAGATCAGGGTGTGAAAGAGTGGAACGTGAGGGTGAAAGGTAAAGATACTCCAGGCTATGGCAAGGACAAGTGTGGTCATGGGAATAGTCGGCTGAGGGTGGAAGTGAAGCTAAAGAAGTCGCATCAGCTAAGACACCCTGCCCCAACTGCTCCACGTGCTGAGACGCTACAGCAGAGGCACGGGTACCACGCTCAAGGCAAGCACAGAGACAGCGGACATCTTTCAGACACCGCATGAATCACTAGCTTAAAATGGTTCACAGTTTCAACACTGGATCACACTACTTACCTTCCATGGCATTATACCTTTGCAAAGGTGTTTTCCAGAGTGGTTGAAATAGAAAGCAAATACCACACAAAGCCCAGTGGTTTTCCTGTGAACAGGAAATGAGGACAGCAGTGTCCAGTTTGATTCCAAGGTCTGAGATGTTGTGATTCACCCAACAGACCCATCCTGTTCATCTAAGTGTTTCCAGTGTGTAGCCACGATTAGAACTCCTGGTCTAGACCTAGCGGCCTAAGAATTGCCTTCAGGGTGTTGATAAACTCACTGAAATTGCGTAATTATACAAGAACTGGGTGGATGGCTGGCTCAGGATGAATCAGGAAGAGTCCTGATTCACAGGTGGGAACCCAGCAGCCTAAGCCCATTGATTAAGCTTGGACTCCAACGTTAGCTGAGCCAATCGGTATCTTTGCCCTGGAGATTTTGCTTGTTTGTTTCTAAAATTTTTTCACTTTTATTTTTCCTTTACTAGACTGCTGCTCAAAATAAACATAACTTTATTATTTCTTATAATGAAAATAGCACATTAATAGAAATAAATCCGGAAAATACAAAAAGGTGTAAAGTAAAAATGACAATTAACCACCACCCAGAGAGAAATCGTATTAACATTTTGATGTGTGCCTTTCCGTATTTTTTCTATGCATATAAAAAATGTGATTGTATTACAATGTTTTGTAATCTTTCTTATTAAACATAACATATCGTATTTTCCTCCATAAAGAATATTGATCCTCAAGATTGTTTTTATTTTTATTAATTTATTATTTTTATTTTTAATTTTTTTTGCGGTACGCGGGCCTCTCACTGCCGTGGCCTCTCCCGTTGCGGAGCACAGGCTCCGGACGCGCAGGCTCAGCGGCCACAGCTCACGGGCCCAGCCGCTCCGCGGCACGTGGGATCCTCCCAGACCGGGGCGCGAACCCGGTTCGCCTGCATCGGCAGGCGGACGCGCAACCACTGCGCCACCAGGGAAACCCTCAGGGAAGCCCTCAAGATTATTTTTAAATCTGCCATGGCAACAGCCATTGAGTGGCTGTACCATAATTTATTTAACAAGTTCCCTATTGAGAATTGAGAAAACATGCTTTTCATTGTTTCGCTATTACGAATAACACCATGATCAACGTATTTCTGCATATAACTTTGTATGCCTTTCTAGCTCTTTCCTTAGGATAAATTCACAGAGGTAAGATGGCTGCGTAAAGGGTATGCATATTAAAAATCTGATTGCATATTGCCAAATTACCCCCTAGGGAAGCTGATCTTCTTTACACTCCTGGGATCTTGGCGTGAGAATATGTTCCTCCACACGTTACCAATACCAGCTCTTAGTAATCTTAAAATTTTGCCAATCTGTTGGGTAAAAATTATACTTCTTGTTTAGTCACTTTGATTACTCTATAGGGGGAGCACTGATCAAATTCTGAGCTAGAAAATTTCACCTTAGCCTTGGATGCCACTGGGGTTCGGTCCCATGTTGAGGAAGTAACCAGTGACCTGACTCTGATAAAGGCTAAGGTGACGTCCTGCTGACTACACTTTTATAACAGTCTACCCTTGAGGTTGATACATGTTAAGTTACTGGCTGCTTTGATTTTCTGAATATCTTTTTAAAATATAATGCATACAACCCATAAGTTTCCAGTAATACTAAGAAATTGGGTCATAATGGCAAAATGAGCTTGATAATGCAGACCATGGGAAAGTTAAAGAATATATCATTTCTTGGAAATACGTGAAGCTTTAAGAACTAAAACCTCCTAAAAGACATGGACTTAAAATCCCCTTGATGTAAAAGAAAAATTGAATTATAAGAACAGACTTGGCCTTTTTATAGAGGCTCACATTTAAAAGTCTTGGACACCACAGTGGTGTCCAAGTGTCCAAAATTAAATTGAGAAGAATTTGGGAGGATCTTGAAGAAGTTATATATTACTCTTACAGCCCCTCAGCTCAGTGTGAGACAGCACGAAGCAGGTCTGAGCCTTCAGTTTACCCCTGTAGCCATATCACTTTTCTTTTTGTCCTCATATTGCCTTCTTGAAATATTTTTTTTTTCTCAAAAACTCTCTTTCTCATCCAACAGTGACTTATTCCTTTTTCCCCCATTCCACTGTTCTTTTGTCTTAATTCAATATTCTCATAACACAAATGTAGCTATTAGCTATTTTAAAGTGTCCAATTAAACGGCCTTTAGTACTCCACAGTGTTGTGCAGCCATCACCTCTGTCTAGTTCCGAGAACATTTCATCACCCCAAAAGGAAACCCTGTGCCCCTTGAAGCAGTCACTCCCCATTCCCTTGTGTGGGAGCCCCTTGCCAGCCTGGCAGGGACGCTTAGACACCGGCACTCGAAAGTAAAACAATAGAGCGTCACACGTGTTTCTTGTGGGGCATGAATCTCAGCCAGGAATGCAGAAATGACCTTCTTCCTTGAGCTGTTCTTCTTGCTGTTGAGATAACAGCGTATTATTCTTTTGTCAGAACGGGATTGAATCTGATCTATTGAAACTGGAACTTACGATACTAAAGCTAGAAATCTCTTAAGTTGGAATTTGAGTAGTATGCAATACAATATTATGGAAATATGCATAAAATATCTATTTCCTTCTAGGTTTTATTCACATTTGCTATAGAACTTTATAAAAAATTGTTGGCTGGATTCTTCTCAGTGAACAAAAGCACTTCAAACAGTAAATAACACCAACACCTATTTATATTTTATTTAATGTCTATTTTATTAATATTATGATTTATTTAAGCATCCTTCAGACATTAAACATAAATGATTGATATTCTTCTAAGTATTTACCTGCTGCTTAAGATGAATAAATCAAAACTTACACATTTAACAAATTAAATTATCCAAATGCTTAAGCATTGATTGCAAACATTTAATCATACTCTTCTAAACATTCAATAAAATCATGGATTTCACCCATCCAATGCTTCAAATACCTTAAGAAGCAGAAAAAAAAATGCACAGAAGTATAGTGATAATTACCAAACTGATGACACTTGCTAATACCAGTTGCAAATGTGGTTATGTCATGGACTGATTGATTGATTTCACATATTTTTCTGGAGTTGCCTTCCTAGAGTTGTAGAGAGATTTAAGAGCCCTAAGAGGAAAAGACTACCTCCTCAGACTAGCTGAGGCTGCAGGATTTGGTTGTCAAGCAACTGATTCTTGGTCAGGACCCAGAATCCACTGTGATGTCCAAGACTTTTAAATGTGAGCCTCTATAAAAAGGCCAAGTCTGTTTTTATAATTCAATCTTGCTTTTACATCAAGGGGAATTTTAAGTCCGTGTCTTTTAGGAGGGCTTTAGTTCTTGAAGCTTCACGTATTTCCAGGAAATGATATATTCTTTAACTTTCACATGGTCTTCTGCATGATCAAGGTCATTTTGCCATTAGGACCCAATTTCTTAGTCCTATTGGAAATTTGTGGGTTGTATGCGTTATATTTAATAAAGTTATTCAGAGTTTATGTATATAAGTGAACGAGGGATAATTTAATCTTTGGGACAGTTGGCTAACTGATTGACAACTAGTATTGATGACCTGCTTTCACCTGGGGATCTCATAGTTCCCTGAGGTTCTGTTCACTTTTTAAAATATACATTTTTTTCCCTCTGTTTTTCATACTGGAAAATTTCTATTTTTATCTTTTTTAAAAATTCTGACATTCCCAGTCTGCTCTTAAGCTCATCCAATAAATTTTTAATTTCAAATATTAAACTTTTCAGTCATAGAATTTTGATTTGGTTCTTTTTTATGGTTTCTGTTTTTCTGCTGAGATTTTTTTTCCCTCTGCATTAATTATGAGCATATTTTTTTTGTATCCTAGAGCATAGTCTTAATAGCTGCTTTAAAGCCATTCCAATCTCTGGATCATCTCAGAGTTAGTATCTACTGATTGTCTTTTCTTTTAAGTATGGGTCACGTTTTCCTGTTTCTTTGTATGTCATATAATTTTGGAATGTGTCATGAATGTTGTGAGTGATATACCATATAGATCTTGATTCTGCTATGTTACTACAAAGAGCATTAGTGTTTTGTTTAGGCAGATGGGTAACTTGTTGAACTCAAACCACAAGCTCTGTCTTCCCTGTTTCATTCTACCTGGAGTTGGGCTGTGCAAGTGTGATTTAGAGGTTGGCAAGGGTCTGGGCCATGTTGATACACAGAATTTAGTTCTCTGGCTCTCTTGTTTCTGAGGATTTTCCTCCTCATTTCCCAGCTGCTAATTCTATCCAATCTCAGTTCTCTTATTCTTCAAGCAAATAAGACTTTAAAAAAACTTTTTTAAATCCCAAGTGGAGGCACATGGTACAGACTGGGACATACCCTCAGGTTAAAAACCATAAAAATAGAAAATTCACCCTGTGCCTTCCCTTCTTCCTTGTGCTAATTTCGTTCTGATATCTTCCTGCTCTTGTCTGTTCTCTAGGATCTTCAGCTAGTTGTTTTTATATTTTATCCAGAGTTTGTAGTTGTTATTTGTGGAAAGATTGGTCCAACAGGAACTACCTGGCCATTGCCAGAGCATCTTTTTAAGGTCAACGGTTAAGCCAAATTTTTCCAGTTTACCACTATATATGTTGTTCTCACTCCTTTTTACAATATGAAGTCTCAGTGACGTAAAATTGTTTTATTGCGTTATCAGAAATGATTGCAAGGGAAGGGTTTCCTCTAAAAAGGGAGTACTAAAAAAGTTGGCTAAATCTTGTATAAATGTAATTCTATAGTATTTTGCAAGAGGTTATGGGGGGGAATGATCTACACAGATTCTGATCCCACCTGATCACAATTACACAATTTGGGGCAGACTTTTAATTTCTCAAAGTTGTTTCTTTCTTTTTTTAAGAGAAAGACTGATTCACTCTCCTCTCTACATCCACAAAGTTGACATTAAAATTAAATGATATGCTACACTTAAAAGTATTTTAAAATAAAAGCAATTATACTAACTTCCTTCACCTGGTCTCACCAAATATTCTGAGTATTCCCATGGGGCATGAGAACACATGGCTTTAGCTCAAGCCCTTGACCGCAGTTGGAGGACTAGGATAGGGGGCAGTGTGATGGGTGGCCTAGCGGCCAGCCACTCAGGAAATGCGTCCCCAGAAGGCAGTACCTACCATACGATGGTGTTCCAGAGCCCGATCCTCAATTTTACGTATATGTAAGCGCAGTTTTACTAGTGTTTCAGAACAGATGAGACTGACTTAACTAACCAAACTCGCAAGTCCGGCGTGCAGGCCAATATGCTAATTTGCAAGAGAGACCAGAGTATCCGTGTCTGCTGTGCAGGGTACTCTACCCACTGTATCTGTCGGTGCTAAATTAATAATCCACGTGTTGTTTCCTGATACGGAAATGGGGCAAAGAGAGATGAACAACAATGAGGATAAAAATAACAATAAAACACCTGCTATTGCCAAGTGTTTTATATTCCGTTTTGTTAATTTTCACAACAATCTTGCAGAGAAGACATTATCATTCCTATTTTGCAGCTGAAGGAGCTGAAAGTCAGAGAACTGAAACATCTTTTTTGAAGGTCTTAATCCCCGGCAGCATTCAAGCCTCTTTTCTGGCTTGAGAGTAGAGCTCTCGTGTGACAGGGAGATTTGTGTCCACAGATCCTATGTCTATGCTAGATGGTGCTGGATAAAGACCTGCAAATTCCCTTTCTCAAGTACACTGGCACGCAGGGGGTTTGTTAACTCTAGGAACTGGCTACCCTGGGAGGGGTCATCTGTCCAGGTAGGCAAGGCCCCCAAGCATCAGAATACAGAAAGCGAAAGACATGGTTAATAGACCAGCATGAAGTTATGCCCCGACTAGTGACATTTTGAGCACCTGCTACACTAAACACCGGCTGCAGTGTCGATCACGCGTGTTGTGGAGCAGAGCTGACAGAGCTCACGGGACCTCTCGAATTTCTTTTACTGCAGATCTCAAGGTCGCCATTATTCTCACAAGAAGTTTTTGGGGATCAGGGCGTGAAAGAGAGGTGGCAGAGGGCCATTTCCTTGTGGCTTCCAGGACCTCATGTACCTGAGCAGAGAGCACTCCGTGCCCTCGGTGCTTCCAGGGCAGACCGTGGAGGTCTTCTTCACCCCTTCCAAGGTGCGGGGACACTTTGTGTGCCGGACACTTTGCTAAGTGCTTTAAGACACCTGAATTCATGGAGCCCTCACATTGCCCTCTGAGGTGGGTATAATAGTTGTTCCAGCTCCTCAGATATGGAAATGGAGACGCCAAGAGACAAGAAACTTGACCCGAGTTTGCATAACTAGCGGATAGGGTGGAATTCGAATCCAACCTGTGTGAGTGCAAGGCTGTATGCTTAGCTGCCGTGCAGAGATGCAACGTCGTTTCCTGGTGTGACACCTACCTTGGCTCTGAAAAAGCAAAGAAGTTGACTTAGTAAAAATGCGTTTACTTCAGTATCTTGTAATAACCTCTAATGGAAAATAATATGAATATATATGTATATAAATATACATTTCTATTTTATATATGCATATAAAACCGAATCACTTTGCTGTACATCTGAAACGTACACAATCTTGTAAATCAACTATACTTCAATTTAAAAAGAAAGAGAAAAAAATACATGTACACCTTTTATCTTCTCTGCCCCACCACTCCTCAAAATTGTGGAAGAGCATTTCAATAAGTTTTACAGTTTGAATCACCTTGCTGCCAGTTCGGTCTCATGGACTTGAAGTAGCAGGGAGGGAAGGGAAAACTTGTGAGAACTTTCCAATGAGCATTCCTCACCCCAGATCTCTAGGTTTATCAGTTTAGGAAGCAAAATAAATATTGACAGCATATTCACTGGAGTCTCAATGCCTCCCGGGTTTTAGGTGGGAGGTGATGGAGTCAGACAAGAAATACCAGAGGCTGCCCCGGACGTCATGCTCTTTCAATGAGCATGTGGTCCAGCCCTACGTTTCTCTCTGACATAAGGGGTGGGGTCTAAAGTGAGGGTGATGACGGTGGTTATTCTGGCGATCGTTTTCCACTTTTCCACATTTTAAGGAAGTTACTCAGAAGAGATGGAAAAGGAGACAGTTTGAACTCCATCCTTTATTGCCCATGGCTGGGTCCTGCACTCTTCCCTCCCTGCTTCCCTGTAGGTTCTGAGCCTCAGAAGATCTACAGTGTGTCTTACTTAGAAATCTGCATTTTTGACAAGCAGGAAAATCTCAGATTGATGGGGAAGTGACGGCCGCAGGCATGGTGTAGTTAGGACACACTATGTGTTAGATGGTAATCTTATGGTTTAAAAATATCTTGACACTTAACATTTACACTAATACAAACAAGAGAAAGTTGCATCGAATAAATGTAATGAACTCTATTAGAAATAAATTGCATATTGGTAGCTCTACTGTGGTTCATATAAAAAAGAGATTGTAGGATGTAACATGGTACAACATAAATTTAGGGTTCAGGACAATCTGTTAGTGTCCAAGTCAAAGGATGTGATAGCTCCACACTGTACACTTTTGTATCACCGTACGCTTACATGTCCATCGGCGCCATTACTTTTTGAGAGAGCTCTTTATGCGTTGGAGTATATCCGTAAAAGCACGACCAGAATTAGAATGGGGTAGAAGCCCTCAACCGAAACCAACCCCTGCGAAATGTTCAGGACTCTGTAGCAAAAGAGGTGAATTTATTCTGTGCAGACACAAGGCACAGAACTAAGACCCACGGAGAAATTCTTGGAGAAGCGGATTTTACCTTTATACGAGGAAGCTCTTTTTAATAATGAGCACTGTTCAAAAGTGGAGTGAATTTTCCTGAATCACAGAAGGTATTCAAACAGAATAAATAATCATGAGTTGGTGATGTTGTAGATGAAATTTCTGAATTAAGTAGACAGACTCATTTCAAAGATACTTCCTCACTCTCAAATTCAAAGCCAATTTTTAATCCTTTTTGGGGCCTAAGTTTTCTCATAGGTAAGATAGTATACACCTTATAGAGTTTTTATTAGTATATCATGATTCCTTTTATTATAAAAATATAAAACTATTTCAAGTGACTAGATTATTTTTCTTCAATATTTCTTTGGAAAAAGGAGTGTGAATCTGTATGATTGCACAGGGCAAATCTGATTTCCACCCTGAAACTAGTGTCGAAGATGGAATGGTCAGCCTCTTCCTACTTATTCCCAGCTCTGGGACTTCTGGCTCGGCCTCAGTGGTCAATTTTGTCCCATCAGCTAGCTCTCTGTTCTGTAATTGTGAGCGGTGAGATTAGGGCTTGAGGAGAGGGAGGTGGAATAAGGCTTCCCAATTTTATTGCTGAGTTCTTCCTGTTTGAAGATCTTGAATCAAAGCCTCTGCTGCTCTGATAAGTTTCTCTTCCTTCTTTTAAACAAATTGTGGACAAATTAAATTGGCTTTATCAATTTAATGGTGGGGCAAATTGTAAATCTCCCCCCTTCACACTTCTGGATTGACAAGGACTCTGTTAACTGGAAAATATACAAACACATCAAAGCCCCAAACTGACCAGGTTTTGAGTTGTCCTAATAAATAGAATTTGGAAGAGGCCAATCACGGATTCCTTTCAAATCCGTCACTTCTCCTAAACCATGTATAATCATTTCCATGTGAGAGGCTCTATGTCGGGGCATCTGAAATGGATTGAAGGCAAAATGATGGACAAAGATAACTGTTTATAAGTGTTGTGGGTGACTTTTATTGACACTTAGTGAGCCTTCCTTGTCCTAATTCTATAACCCACAGCACAAAGCGCCCTGAACTTTGCCTGTGCCTCCTTTATTTGTTCTGATAAGGCTCCCTCATTTGTATAGTTAATTAGACACCAAAGTTAATTAAAAACCTGATGAATACTTCCTGCCACCTGAATTCCTCAAGGTCTATTACAATTGCTGGTTATTTTGTTTATTCATAATAACTCTGTTGGAATTTCCTCTCTGGTTGGACTCAGGAGAATTCTTCTATGTTTTCTTTAAAACTTTTACAACTTCTTTCCCTAGACAAATCTTCTGTGGAAGACTAGCCAAAGAAAACAGGAACAAGAAGAGCTATTGTGGCTGGAGCAGTGGAGAGGATCCAGGACCCCAACTTTCTGGCCCTTCTCTCTCATGGGATTCCACTTAAGAATGCACTGGTCTGTCCTGTGTTTAAGCAGGAAAAGTCTTTACTCCCCTAAATTACCGATCCACTTGGAACATTCCATCTACCGATAGCAGCGGTTCCTGACAATGGCTAGTTTCTTTTCTCAGGCTAGTAAGCGGCCTTTGAGAACTTATTTCACTGTTGATTGCTGTTATGGAGAAATAGGTGAGGGACTAGATGGTTCACAATCTCTGCTGCCTTTGATTTTGGACAGGAACTAGTCAGAATAAGTCACGTGAACTGACCATGTATCTTGGTCACTGACGCGTACACATAACTTGTAATTAATACTACTGTGAGATTCAAAATCAGCAGCAAAGACAGTCTACTGAGAAGTTAGATGAGTATAAATAGTTTAAAAGAGGGGTATATTTTGCTTTCCTTTTACACCCCTTATAAAAAAAATGTACGTTCATGATTTGAGCTGCTTTCGGATGCATTAGGATTGTACCCCTCTGGTCCTATTTGCTGAAGATATGGGTTTATAGTCACAAGTAGAAGTAGTCTCAGGAGTGGTTTTGCTCTATAAGTAGTGAGAAAGAATGGTTTAAAACCAACTACTCTAAAATCTTTTAGATCAACATTTATGGGAAATGCCCTCAAAATTTAATTGTCAACAATTTTGTGTCGTTGGATCAACTCACTTAGATGCTCAGGAGTACATTTTCCACCTAATTTTGCCCTGGAGGTTTTCTAAGACACTGTTTAAAATTAATTATTTCACAGGTGCCTCATTGAGGGTTTGTTTGTTTTTTTTTAAATGGCAAAGGTGAGAAGTTTATAAGTGCCTTATATTTTTTCCAGACCAAAACGACATTAATAATGTCCTCCAGTGTGGAATTTTGGCACCCAGCCTGGAAGCAGACACAGAATTCTGTTTTGAAGAAATGTTGGCCCTACCTGGGGAATATTCCTCCTCGCCCGTCTTCTAGTCTGACGTAAGTCTGATTACGTTCTTAATTTTTATAAGATGATTCAAGTCTATTAAAAAGATATAGCTCTTTTAAAATCTTGCAGCAAGAACGTGTGCCCTGGGCTCTTGTTTGCAAATATACCCTTGATCACAACCTACTTCTCTTTGTAGCTTCGTTTCAGGCAGAAAGAGGGAGTCTCTGAAGGATATATAGTTCATCCATCCCACGTAGATCTGTGTTTCACAGAGTCTGGTCCATGGGCCAGCAGCACAGAATCACTGAGGCCTGGCCCCCGTGCTCTTCTGCAATCCGAACCTCTGGCCTGCGACAAAGACCCCTGCAATGAACTGAGCAGGCCTACGCTCCGGGTGGACCCATCCTCTCCACGTTCTAATCTACCCGGACCAAGCCAGACCACAGAATCTTTATACGACATGGTGCTGTGGTGTTAGGCCCTCAGAGACCTTGGAAGAAGCAGTCGTGTAGAGAAAGAATCCAATTTTCTGAGAAGTCATGGCTGTACAGCAGCCCCTCTCTGGTCTCCGCCGTCCGTGTGGACGGGCCCCTGACTGGAGAGGGAACCACCGGAACTTGTAATTCCCCTCTTTGGTCAGCATTCACCCACCTCTTATACGCCATTGGGTCTCAGAAGTCTCAGCTTCTTTTTTATTTTAATCATTAAATAGAAATGCAATATTGTTGTGGCTTTTGTACGAATGTTCCTCAGGATGTCGCGGATGTCTCTTCTGTGTCCTCAGTGCGTAGGAGGTCTCTCAGTGTCACCCGGGGTAATTTTCTTTAGGTCTTGCTGCTACTGACAGCTGTAGCCTCTCATGTAAATAACATTCAGTCCGTCTCATGGGCAATGTGAGTGCTGTAACTGCTTTTTTTTTTTTTTTTTTTTGGCCAAGCCATGCAGCTTGTGGGATCTTGGTTCCCCGACCAGGGATTGAACCCGGGCCCTCGCAGTGAAAGCACGGAGTCCTAACCACTGGACTGCCAGGGAATTCCCTAACTGCTTATGTTTTTGGCTTTGCTTTGCTAGGTAGGCAATTCAGCATTAAGTGTGTGGCCCACTTTTAATAACTAATTGCAGGCCATTATGACACATATAGTTGTTAACTTTTCTTGCTTTTAATCTCATTATGTGACACCAATTCTTCCTTCACCAAGATTTTTTAATCTTTGGGGCAAAATCTTTTAATTGTCCAATATATTTTTTGATTCTTTAAATTCTTTGGGAATGAAGATATAAATTCAATGATAAACAAAATGGAACGAATTGGGCTTCCCTGGTGGCGCAGTGGTTGGGGGTCCGCCTGCCGATGCAGGGGACGCGGGTTCGTGCCCCGGTCCGGGAAGACCCCACATGCTACAGAGCGGCTAGGCCCGTGAGCCATGGCCGCTGAGCCTGCGTGTCCAGAGCCTGTGCTCCGCAACGGGTGAGGCCACAACACTGAGAGGCCCACGTACCGCAAAAAAAAAAAAAAAAAAAAAAAGAACGAATTAAATTTTTGTTTTCAATTGTGCTCTGCACATAAAAGATACTTAATAAAAATTTGCTGAATGAGTGGTGAATTCTGGAAGGTCTGTAAAGAAAATTTGGACATAAGCTATTTTAGCAGAAGATACAGGAATAGAACCAATGGTCAGTAATAATAGTAATAAAAACAGCGATTGCGAGCTATATGCTGTAGACGCAACGTCACTTAATCTTCACAAGGAATGAATGAGCAACATATAACTATTACAGATAAAGACAGAGAGCCACAGAGAGGGTGATGACATCCCCAGGTCACCAGAGGGTAAGTGGCAGAGCAGGAAGTTGAGCACATCTTATAGTCAAACGCTTGGTTCAGGTATCGGTGAGAGCCCAGAGGATACGGGACTTTGGCTGGCTTCTCTCCACTTTGCTCCAGGTGTTAATTTGCTCAGCCTAACTCAGCTTTCAGCTGAGGTGGTCCTGTTTTCTGAGCTCAAAGAAGATTAATACAAACTCTTGTCTCACATCCTGGATAAAACCAATGTCTTCCCTGAGTTCTCCTTGGATTCCTGGAGACTTTTGTTGTTCCCATGCTCTGTTCTGGCCCAAAGTTCCTGCTTCGTGGGTTCTGGAGCTTCTACCATCTCTCCTTTTGGCCTATTACTTCTCACTTCTCTCTGTGCTGTGCTGACCCAAAGTGGAAGTCTGTTGCTTTGGCTGATTTCCACAAGCCCTCTCTTGTGATGCACTTGTGGGTGGCAGGTTTTAGGAAGGTGTGGGGAGACACTATTTACAGGCAGAATCTCAGACCACTTAGCGTTGGTCATTGGGAGCTCCAGCCCCTACATGCCCCTGGGTTGCCTTGCTCAGGACATTGCTTAGTGGCCACTTTTTCCATCAGGTGCCAGGCTCGTGGCTCAGCACCTCTCCCTTCTCCCCACCCAGTGGCTGCACAACCCGGAAATGGGCACTGGAGATAAGGGAGTACAAAAGGCATCCATGTTATTCGAGCAGGGAGAGCTTTAAGGTAGTCCACTCTAAGACTGTCAACAAGCAGGACAGTTGATGTCCCTGAGAAGGCCCCCTGTGGTCCAGGTGTTTTTCTGCTTCTTCTTTCCCACCACCCCTTTCATACTGACCCCTTTCCTGCTTAACAGAAGGAAGGGGTACCTCGCACCCATCCCAAATCTTACGACAGCATATTGCTCTGAGCCTTTTTTTTTTTTGGCTAAGCCATGCAGCTTGTGGGATCTTAGTTCCCCGACCAGGGATTGAACCTGGGCCCTCAGCAAGAAAGCACAGAGTCTTAACCACTGGACCACCAGCGAATTCCCTTACAGCATAATGCTCTGGAGTGTTAACACCTTCATGCAAAGGGATCCTTTGAAATATTGATGTGGGTCTAAGAAACTGATAAACTCTAGCAAGTGGGTAGCTATTCCTTTTTAAGTCAGGTGGTTTCCAATTCTTGGCTTCCAACAAAATTGAAGGAGAACTTGATTGTCAGCTAGCTGACAGATCATTTAAAAATACATTTTGAGGATACATAACTATGCTAATTTGGGGAAATAGAATTCGGGGAGAATTCAGCAGTTGAGTGACATTGTATCCCCAAATGTCTTCATTCCCATTTACTTACTTAGGTGAGTAAGGAATTCTCAGCATTTTCATCCATAAAAAAGAAAAGTCAGGATAGAATTAATGCTGTGCCCTGTGTCATTTTAGCAACACGTTGTCATCACCTAAGGATAAAGGAATGCATCAGAAAAAAAGAACTGTGCAAAATCTGTTCGGATGAACATTTCCAATTTATCTTTTACTTTTCATGTAATATATTTGACCATATACTGTATCTACTCAATGGCGTCATACTGATCATTTGACTGATAATTCAATCCACACATTTTAAAACATTTCGAACTTTAGATTCATAGGAAATAAACAACCAACTCCAAATTGTAACTTTGATTCATTGAGGGTAATCAATAAAAAAGCTTTCAAACATAAAAATATATTAAATTTGAATAAAATTCTATGGCAGAAATGGAATGGAAACCCAAGTTTAAGGGTAAAACAAATATTAACAAAAAAATAAGATAAACAGAAGCATAAAAAGAAATAAATGAAGTTGTAGTGTTTTTTTCCCCCGGTAACTCAGGAGATCATCTTGCACAGGACATAGTACAAAGGTACCCAAACCACGTGGGAGGGTCCTCCCGGGATCTAGCGCGTGGGCGCTTCTGCGCATGCGCGAGAGGAAGCGGGCTGGTGAAGGCGGTTCGTGATTCTGCTTCTGCACGAGTCACCGCCACCGGCCGGGGGTTCCATGTGCCCCGACCTTGTAGTTATTACTCATTTTTTCTTTCTTCAATATACTTACTCTGCGCTGAAAAAACAAAATGCTTTACAAAGACTACCCAATAAAAACCGTGTTATCGCTTCTCCCCAGATGGTGCAGTAAAGACCTAAACATATCAAGGAACTTTCCTGAAATATTACAGGTAAGTGGAAGGAAGAGGAAGGGTCCTCATTCTCGGGTTATCGGGCAGTAAATAGTGACTTCAGGTGGGAGTGGAGGCACATTGCTGGAGGATTTTCGCCACCCTCGTGGTTTCGCGTGACTTGTTAAAACTCTTCTGGATACCAAGCTCCTTTTGACGTTTCCCGGAATTGCCTTTTGAAACAGGCCCGATCAGGTTTGCCGCTGCCGGGTCTCCCGCGCCTTCACCCAGTTCCTCCAAGGGTGACATCGCACGAAACTGCAGAGCAATGTCAAAGTCAGGACTCTGCCGGCTAAATAACAGAGGAGATTCTACTCGGCTGTGTGGCTACTCTTTCACCTCGTGGAGCTCAGGTGAGCTGAGCGCGATGACACCCGGGAGGAGACGCGGGAAGGCGCAGGGGGACACGGCAGGAGCGGGAGGGCGCTGTAGTGCGGACACAGTTTGCTGATTCAGCAAATGCCCCTCCTGACGGCGCCCAGGAGACGGGCCCCAGGAAACTTGGGGGCAGCCGCTGTCCTGTCCAAGAGGGATAGTTAACGTCACACCCACGTGGCCCCGTGGAGACAGGAGGGAATCCTGATTTTGAGGGGCTGGAATAGGGATGGATCTCTTGCAAGTGATGCCTTCTCTGATTTTTTCCCCTTGAGATATATAATTCACATACCATAAAATTCTCTCTTTTAAAAGTATACAGTTCCGTGGGTTTTAGTATATTCTCAGAGTTGTGCAACCATCACCACTACTGTATCTGATCCTGGAATATTTTCATCCCCTCAGAAAGAAACCCCATGCCCATTGGTCCTCACTCCCCACTCCTCCCTCCCTTTGGCCCCTGGCAACCATTTCTGTCTCTATGGACTCCTGTGATGTGTCTCTTACAGGCATTTTAGAAAAGTAGAATCACACAACATGTGAGCTTTTGTGTTTGGCTTCTTTCAGTCAGCACAGTGTTCTCAAGGTTCTTCCATGTCTCAATCCTTCATTCCTTTTATTTTTATTTTATTTTACTTTTTATTTTTTGCCTGCGCTGGGTCTTCATTGCTGGGTCCGGGCTTTCTCTAGTTGTGGCGAGCGGGGGCTACTCTTCATTGCAGTGCACGGGCTTCTCATTGCAGTGGCTTCTCTTGTTGCGGAGCACGGGCTCTAGGGCGTGTGGGCTTCAGTAGTTGTGGGTCGCAGGCTCAGTAGTTGTGGCACATGGGCTTCGTTGTTCTGCGGCATGTGGGATCTTCCCGGACCAGGGATTGAACCCGTGCCCCCTGCACTGGCAGGCGGATTCTTAACCACTGCGCCACCAGGGAAGCCCCAATCCTTCACTCCTTTTAATGGCTGAATAATAGTCTACTGTGTGGAAAGGCAGACAAAGGCAGACTGAGGACATGGGGGGTGGAGGGGAAGGACCATAAGGCCCGGCTCTGTTTCGAATTGAGAGAAATTAAAGAATCTCTATTTACTTCATTATGCATCAGGAATGTGAAGAGAAAATGTTATTTACCTGTCTCATCTACCTATTTTCAAATCTCCTTTAGAAATTCAGTTCAAAGGTGTTGGTTGGGGCTTCCCTGGTGGCGCAGTGGTTGAGAGTCCGCCTGCCGATGCAGGGGATGTGGGTTCGTGCCCCGGTCCTTGAGGAGCCCACATGCCGCGGAGCTGCTGGGCCCGTGAGCCATGGCCGCTGAGCCTGCACGTCCGGAGCCTGTGCTCAGCAACGGGAGAGGCCACAGCGGTGAGAGGCCCGCGTACCGCAAAAAAAAAACAACAAAAAAAAAACCAAAGGTGTTGGTTGATTACATCTTCACTTTCATGGTTGTGTCACATTTGTACTTCAGAAAGGTTTCCTGTTATATAAGGTCTTTCATGGTTTGACTTCAACCTATTCACCAGCCTAGTGGTTCCCAAACTGAGTACTGAGGTGCCTTTGGGTACCACAAGAAAATTGGCGGGGCGCTGCAGGAATTTCTGAAATTTTCACGTTTAGTGAAAAGTCCTTTTTTCCCTTAATTTCTGATCCTTGCTACATTGAATTCTCATTATTTCTAAAACATATCCCTCCCTTTCATGAGTCCATGTGTCTCTTTAACTTGGAGTTCCCCCTTTCTCCCCATTCTTCTTTTCCCTGGAAAACTTTTTTTCACCTTTCAAGACTCCGCTCAAATACCCCTTCCTCTGGGAAGCCTTCCTGGACTTCTCCAGGCAAAATCGGTTGCTAAATCTTCAGTGCTCTCATAACAGCCAGTCCATCCTTCCACTCCAATGGCTACAGTGGGTCACTGGGCTGTGAGTTTGTTTGGATTACTCAACTTCCTCTCCCAATCTGAGTCCCACAGTCACAGAAACCACATCTTAACACCTCTGTACCCCCAGCCTGGTGCCTAATGCACTGTAAATGACTGGCTAGCTGCCTGGATAGACAGTGCAAGCTACCATCACTTCTCTTTCAGGATTCACATTTTTCATTGGAAGCAATTTACTACGGCACTACTGGAGAGGACTGTAAATAACCATGACTGCATTGCCAATAAAGCTTTATAATCTATCAGAGAGACCACTGGAATACAGAGTGTGCCAATTGCAAAGACAGTTTCCTGACCACTACCTCAAAAGCACGTGGCAAACACAAAAGCTGTGACAATCTAAGATCTCCATTTTAAAGCATAGAGTTCACTGCAAGTTCAGCCTGAATTGGGCTTAAATGAAATGAAATCGATAGCAGATGAAAGCTCAACAGGTTCCAGAATAATTATATACTTGCTATGATGTTCTCGCTAATTGGAGCACCAGCTCCGTGAACCTCAGCTTCTGGAACTGCTCCGGGGGTAACTGGCAGACACATCTGTTTGGGACGAATCTGCATATTTGCTCATTTGCCAAAAATGTGAAGTAGAGCCCTGAATTAGTTTCAGTTCACTTCATCACTGCCAGGCTGAAAAATCAGCTGGATAGGTTACAGTGCTGCCCCTCTCCCGCACGTGCCAAATTTCATCCGTACGTGAACATTCAAAAAAGGCCGCTTAGAAGCGGGTTGTCTGGAATGGTGATGCCCAGAGATGCATGCATCCTTTGGACGGACGCATAGTACTCTCATTTCTCTAAATAGGAGCTGAGCACTCACACCAAAGAGGAGAGTGAGAAAAAGAAACTTGGCGGAAGCTCTTATTTTCGAGAGGAAAATGAGACTTGAATTTTCTTAAAGGAAAACCCCTTTAACTCACGTTTCATTCCCTCTGGCAACGTGCGCGTTAATAGATAAGTATTGGCTTCGGGGTTTCAAAAATTGTGCTTCTCACAGAATCCACGTCTAACCTTCATTAGTCCCGCTGGTGTTGTCTCTAAAATAACTTCTGTCGCAGCCCTTGAAGGCCATGTTCATTTTACTTTATCATGGTTCTTAAATTATAATAATCCTCCCATCCCTTGGATTTGGTATAGAGCCGTTTCATATTTATATTGTACTGGGCAAAATTCAAGTTATCTTCCAATGTTCTGCAAAAATACAACTCTCAGCCTCCAAAGCAGCAGCCACCCTGCAGAGGTGAAATGAGAGCTAAGACAGCTTCACTTCCTCTTCACAAAGTCCGACCAGAGCCTCACTTTGCTGCTCTTGGTTAATAGTTACGGAATCTTTCTTCAGAGCAAGGAGCAGTGAGTGACTGAGTTAGCTTTGGGGTAGAAATTCATTTATGGGAAACGTCCTTACCTGCAAGGCGAGCTCCGTGGGCCTGGTGGGGGCCTGAAGCTCCTCCTCCCCAGGCCCCCTGCCTGTTTCCTTGAACTGATGCCGTGATCCAGGGATCCGCCGGGTCCCGACTGTGGGCCAGACACTGTGTGTCCAGGAGTGAAGACACAGTCTGCCTGCCCCGAGGAGTTCATAGTCTAATGGGAGACACAGACCGAAAGTAACAGAGCCCAGAAACATCAAGATCAGAATAAAATGATAATACGGTTGAAATAGGGTGATGGGAAAAGAATAATTTCTGGATATAAGGAGAGCGCTGGTGGTCAGGGAAGGCTCTTGTGAGGCGTATTTAAGATGAGGCCAAGGATGAGAAGGAGCCGGCCTTGAAGAGATCTGGGGGAAGAGCATCCCAGGTCGGGGCGACAGGAAGTGCGGAACCCTGAGCCCTGAGTCACCGAACCCCTGTCCCACCCCCGCCCTCTCCCCTGCCTCCCGTCAGTTCCCCCGTACTTTGTTTCGTACATGTCAATTGACCAAAGATTCCATCAGGTAAACCCTCTGCATGGGCCCAAAGGGTCTAGGTGACCCCCAAAAGCCAGCCGTACCTACTACCTGGAAGGCAGGGGTCTTAATAAATTACAGGAACTAATATTTAAATCCACGAAAACTAAAAATGCAGAGTTTTCTAGAAGATAGTTTTGTGGGGGGTGGCTCTGTGTTTTATCAGTAAACCCTGGGAAACTTACAGACCTGTAAGGCGGGTCCTGTTCTAACATTCTGTGAGTTCTACTTAACCGCAAGTTCTGTACAAAGATGAGGAGTTGCTATTTTGCCTGTTTGGCCTCTGAAAGGTTGCTAGCCTCTCGGATTCTTTTCAAGTACAGGGGTCCGAAGCAGGCAGACCCGGCAGTACAGCTGTGCTCTCACCTGTGGCCGGCGGGCGTCCCTGGGGCTGTGGGCACCCACAGCATCTTTCAGTGACGTCATCTGCAGTCATCACATCCGTGGTTCTTCCTGCTCCAAGAGGGTACTTCCACTGAGAAGAGGTAAAATGAGCATCAAGGGTGACAATGCCTTTGGCCGACCTGTTGCCATCTTCCTGGGATTAAGAAACAGAGCACAAAGATGGGACAGCTTTGCCTGGCGGGAGGGGCCGCAGTAAGGGCTGGTGATGCTCTCCCAGAAGCCTGAAGGATTCTCGCCGTTGTTCAAGACCCAGCCCAGATGACTCTCTGACATTTTGCCTGATCACACCTCTTCCCAGCCCCGAGGGCACCGTTAGTCTACACAGTCTCTCTGCACCCATGGATCTTTGAACTTGTCCATCCCTGTGAATTAGAGTGTATCTGGCTGTAAACCTCGATCCCTATTCGGACTGTGGGCTTGTCTGCATTTTGCTCATTTAGCTATCTCCAGAATGCCTGCTCGAAAGTTGTGTGCTGTAAATCAAGAAGTAAATGCATGATGTATAATCCATACAGCTCTACCGAAGCAATATCAGCAATACTGGCTGCAAACCAGCAGCAGAGCCCAATTCACTGCGATAACTTGGAGGAGGACAGGGGTGCCTTCCTCAGCAGAAGCCCCGTCTTCAAGAAATAAGGACCATCACCCACTTAGGACCGTTAATCTTTCATCCAGGTAGACATTTTATTTTCCTCTGCGTTGGAAAATAGTGGGCCGAAGGTGGAGGAACCGAGATGTTTTGATGAAATCATCTCATTACTTAATGGGTTAGCCTGCACGCTATTTTTGTGGTTGTAAAGTCTGCCAAAATGTGTTTCAGCCTCTGTCTTCATAAGTGCAATCTTCCGAACAAAATGGCATCTTTCTTTGAAGGTTGAAGCTATTGTAATGCCCTAAGGCTATCATAACATCCAGACCCCCGCCATGGTTTCTTCTGGAATACGCGCAGGAAATCTAGCCAAGTCTTCACTGACCCCACGGCATGACTGGCGCAGTAAATTTTTGAATAAATCTGAAAATAATCTGGTTTCCTTATGACCCACACTTTTCTTTCCAAAGTCATAAGCTATAAAAAATTCGGATGGGTTTATGTCTCTGGTTAATCAGGTTTACTGTCTGCTTTAAACTTAGTGCCAAGTGGCACCCAGTAATCATTCCTCGTTTGGAGCACCCAGCAGCAGAGAAGTCAAATTCATCACCAAGTGACGGTTGTGCTCACGTTCCAGAAGAGAGACAATTCATAAACCTCTCACCTTTATTTATTTTTCTTTTACCCCCATCAGGGAATTTTCTAGCCTGATGCTATGAGTAGACAGAGCATGACCTTCCACACTACTGTAATATTTCTTCAGTTGGTGTGTTTAGTAAGAAGTCTCTGGAAAAATGGATATGGAGAAAGCAGGATATATAAATCCTGCCTTCCTAGGATATGCCACAGTGCTAAGTGGGTGATGAATGCTCATGAGCATTGACTACTTCCTCAATCAGGCCGTGTGTGTGTGTGTGTGTGTGTGTGTGTGTGTGTTTGCAGCTGCTGTCTAGACTAGACTCTCTATTATTAAACCGTCAGGATGATCACAAATACGGCAAAAAAATGAAATGACATCAGATGCATCATTTAATCCATCTACAGTATTAACAATGTGGCTTAACAAAACACTCCTGGAACACATTTTGCCTTAATAATGTATCAGTGGCAATAGCTGCAAAGAATTTCTGAAATCTCAGTCAAGTCCCAGATGTGGACATGGTTTTATGAATTTAAGGATAACAAAATAATTGTTTTGACTAGAGAGTATGTAATGGAAATGGGTTTCATTTGATGATCATTCCTTTGTATATCATCTACATCTGAAGACAAAAGGACCTGGATCAAACACCTGCTGCCAGGGTACTTTGGTCGGGTTATTAACCCTCCTAAACCTCGGAACCTGCTATTGGGAGGAGAAGGCTGCAGAGGAAGGCTGTTACTGGGGGACGCGGGCCTGCAGTCTGATCACCAAGCTTCACTTCTCAGTGACAGAGTCACACTGGTCCAGCTGTCTACCTTCTCTGAGTCCCATTTCCTCATCCAGTGGATGTGGATAACAATATAGTCCTCCCTGGATTGTTAGGAGGAATTAGATGGAGATATTCCAAGGAAAACACCTGGAATATACCAGGTGTTCCCGGGGTGTACAGGCTGTTCACTCTCCTAATAAGCCTGAAGAAACCCTTTTCCTTATATGAGACTGAGATCAAATGACGCAAGTCAAATTACTCAGCACAATCAATAAATATTGAGTAATGAAAAATGATGTGAAAGCACTCTGTCAATATAAGTTATTATTAATGACAAAATTTAACAATCAAGAGACTTTCCTTCCCACTAAAATGTCTAAAACTGGATGCAACATAGGAGGCGAGTCTTTTCGGGTGCTGGTGTCAATGCCTGAAAAGTTATTTCACATACTCTGCTTGGTCTTTAATTGCTTCAGGCGAAATGATAAATCCAGTCCAGGTTACTCCATTGTGGCCGGAAGGGGAGGACTGCCAGTGGTCTGCAATAAGTTAAAGATGCACCTACTAAAAAAGTAATGATAAGAAACACAGCTAAAAAGCCAATACAAGAATTATTAAGTATTAAAGAATATCAGAATTATTTGATTACCCCAGATGGAAGCAGGAAGAGAGAAACAGGCATAAAAAGTATGAAAAAATAGAAAACAAAGATATGGTAGATGAAAACCCAACCATATCAATAATTACATTGAATGTAAATGAACCGAACATTCCACTTAAAGACAGACTGGATGGAAGTCAAGACTATGGTGGACATAAAGCTGCTCTACCAGACCCTCTTCAAGGAAGGACTTGTTGCCCATGCCCTTCCCAGTGTGGTCCACATCCAATCACTGACTGAGGCAGGAACACAAAGACCTGACCATTTCAGCCCAAGGTGGGAGAACTCTGACAAGCCCCGCGTGCACCAGAGCTCCCTCTCGGGTCAGCTGAGTCTCTCTGCAAAGACTTCAGTGCAGCTTGACTTCTTCTTCGGCCCCATCCTGCTTACTCCCCACCCCTGCTTCCACAGTTGCTGTGCAGTAAGTACTCTGCACAGCAAACTCCCAGTTCAGCATCTGCTTTTGGAGAATGTAACCTATGACAAAGACCCAATTATATGAGGTCCATAAGAGGCGGACTTTAACTATAAAGACCAGTAGGTTAAATAAAAGGCTAAGTGAAAGAAGTCAATCTGAAAAGGCCATATTCTGTATGAGCCCCACTTCTGGCAAAGGCAAAACCACAGAGACAGTAAAAAGATCAGTGGTTGCCAGGGGTGGGTGCAGGGGGAGGGGTGAATTGGTGGTACACGGAAGATCTCTAGGGCGGTGAAAATACTCTGTATGGTACCGTAAGGATGAATACATATCATTGTACATTTGTCCAAACCCATGGAATATACAACACCAAGAGTGAACCCTCATGTAAACTATGGACTCTTGGTGATAATTATGTGTCAGTCAACTGTTCATGGATTGTAACAAATGTACCATCTGGTGGGGGTGTTGACGGGGGCCGGGGGGGAGGCAGGAAGCTGTGCATGTGTGGAAGGAGCAGGTATATGGGAAATCCGTATCTCCGCCTCAGGTTCGCTGAGAACCTAAAACTGCTCTAAAAGAACTGCCTTAAAAAAAGAAGAAGAAACACAAATCACATGGTTTACTTAATCAATTAACAAACACCAGGCAAAAAAAGCAAGGAAAGAGACATGGGGTATTCAGCACATTTTGGAGAGAGTGCAGGCAGATGGAAGTGCTACCTTATCTGAACCCTGGGCTCTGCTAGGTTCACCTGTCCTGTCTCTCCCTCTGCGTCATCTGCCTTCCCCACTGACAATGTGTTACAAGGACAAGAATTGAGGTTTGAGCAGGGGGCCTCACAGACAGAAGATGTCCTGGGCCAGTGACACACCCTTGCTCTACTGGAATGATGTAGGTGCGATAAAACCTGGCCATAGCTGTTGCTTGCTCTTCGCTTGTTGAACAGGCTTGGGTTTTGTTTCTCTTGAGGCCAGAATGAATGTCACCAAGGATGGTGATTTAAGGCCTCTTGAATATGGAGTGCCTATGAATATGTACTGTAACCTGAATATTTTGAGCTTCTTGTATATTTAGTTCTGTATACACCTCTTAAATGTTTAATAGATCCTGAATATTTAGTACCTCCAGGGTACTTGGTGTGTCATGAATATTTAGTATCCAGGTGCTGCATGAATATTAGGTATTTTTTTGCTCCTTCCACCCCCTTTTACCTATGTTTAGCACACACACACGCTCTACTTTGTAACTCCTTATCTTTACTTAACACATTTTAGACATTTTAACATTTTGGGCATTGTTTATTCTTAAAAAGATTTTGCTTACTAAGTTGTCTATACTTAAAACACTTAAAAAGTTTTTGCCAATGTTTTAGAAACTACAAACATTTTCATCGTTTATAATAAAATTGAACATTTTCAAAATAAATGTACATTACATGTGCAAGACCTCTACACTGAAATTATAAAACACTGCTGGCTGCCGTAAGTGGAGAGATACACCATGTTCATATTTTAGAAAACTCAATATTGATAAGATATCAAATCTCCCCAAATCAATTCATGGATTCTACACAATTCCAATTAAAAAAAAATTCCAGCCGTCTTTCTTCGGAGGGGTGGGGTGGGTAGAAATCCACAATTTGATTCTAAAATCTACATGGAAATGCAAAATAGTTTTGAAAAAGGAGAAAAAAGCTGAAGGACCTAAACTACCTTGTTTCAAGACTTAACGTCAAGACAGTGAAGTGTTGGATACACGTGTAGAATAGTGTACAGAAGCAGATTCATGCTGATTTTCAACAATGGCGCTCAGGTGATTCCATGGGGGGAAAAGATAATCTCCTCAACAATTTGAGCCGGTTTAACTCGATAAAAAAATGCACTGCAACCTATACCTCATACTATATATAAAAATTAATTTGTTGCCAAGGGGGAGGGGGCTGAGGGAGGGGTGGATTGGGAGTTTGGGGTGAGCAGATGCAAACTAGTATATACAGAATGGATAAACAACAAGGTCCTGCTGTATAGCACAGGGAACTACATTCAGTATCCTGTAGTAAACCATAATGGAAAAGAATAATAATAATAATAATATATATATATCGGAATCACTTTGCTGTACAACAGAAACTAACACAACATTGTAAATCAACTGTACTTCAATTTAAAAAAATGAAAAAATTAATTTGACATGTATCATTACCCTAAAGGTAGAAGCTAAAAAGCAGAAAAAGTAGGAGAAAATCTTCATGACCTTGGAGTAGACAAATATTTCTTAGACACAAAACACTAGCATTAAAGAAAAAGTTCAAATTGGAGTCTACTGAAACTAAACCTTTCTGCTCTTCAAGGCCACCATGAAGACAATGAAAAGGCAAGCCACTGACTGGGAGAAAATATTCACAATACATATATCTGACAAATGTCTTGTATCCAGAGCTCAGTAGTAAGAAGATAAACAATTCTTTTAAAAAATAGGTAAAAGACTTGAACAGATACAAAAAAAAGAAGGAGAAGAAGAGGACCACAAATGTCCAATAAGCATGCAAAAAGATGATCAACATCACTAGTTATCAGAGAAATGCAAATTAAAACCAAAACAAGGTACCACTTCACTAAAATGAAAAATATGACAACACCAAGTGTTGATAAAGATGTGGAGCCACTAGAACTTCCCTACCTTGCTGTGGGAGATACAGTCATGCAGCTACTTTGAGAAACCTTGTGCCAATTTCTTACAAAATTAAATGTGCTCCTATTTATGACCCAACAATCCTACTGCTAGGTATTTGTCAAGGGAAATGAAAACATATGTCCACGAAGAAACTTGTATCTGAATTTTAATAGCAGTTTTATTCATCAGAACCCTGAATTGGAAGCAACCTAAAAATCTATCAACAGGATAATGTCTAAACAATATATTAAAAAAATGTAAACAATATAAGGGTACATATTATATCTGCCCTCAGAAGTCCCTGAATTCCCTTATAGCCTTCCATCTCTGCTCACTTGTGATGTGAGGGGTGATATAAACACTGCTTTGTGGGTCTCGCCTTACAAGGCAGTGGAGGGCAGAGCTTCCCATGGCAGGTGGCTGAGATAGAATCCAGGGAAGAGGAGAAACTTCTTTACTTCCCTTTTTTTCTACTCCACCGAAGCGTTTTTAAACCCTTTTGAGAGCAGAGGAACAAACTTGCTGTGAAAATCAGTTGGTGTACAACAATTCAGCCACAAAAAGGAACGAAGTATTGATATACGCTGCTAGATGGATGAATCCTGAAAATAGGAGAAATGAAGGAAGCCAGACAAACAAGGCCACACATTGTATGATTCCATTTATGCAAAACCTTTAGAATAAGCAAATCCATTGAGACAGAAAGTGGTGGCCAGGGAGTGAGAACTGGCTGCTAACAGGTATGGTGATGAAAATGTTCTAGAATTAGACTGTTAATGGTTGCACAACCTGCTGAATACAGTAAAACTCACTGAACTGTATACTTTAATTTTAAGGTGTATGAATTCTATCTCAATAAAAATCCAGTGGATACTTTTCAGTCCTTATCTTGCTTTACTTCTCTGCTGCATTTTTTCTTCTTAATAATGTTCTCTGTCTTGATTTACTTTCTTCATTTTTTTCTGTGATAACACATTCTTGTGATTTTTCCTCTACTGTCATACTGTTCCTTTTTGATTTCCATTGGAATATTCATTCCTTAAAGAAATGTCGGTAGTCCTAAGACTGCTTTCACAGGCCTCTTCTCTCTCTGAGCATCTCTCCTCTTGTTTCCATTATCCTCTGTAAAAGAATTTATTGGTATGTCTATGTCTACATCTGATATACCCACCTCTCTGTCCTGAGCTTCATATCTTATGTCCAAGCCTGGTGATCTCACAGCCTCTCAGTCTCAATATATGCCAAACAATTTACATGCCTTTGCCCCCAAATAAAACTTGCTAGTCCTTTTGTTTTTTCCTTATCTCAAAAAACCAGGGATCACTCGACACATCCACTCCCCTCAAGATGGTCTCCCAGAGGGAGAAGTTGCTGGCCTCCAGCAGAACTCCATAAAACCTGGCTACGGCGTACTCATAGCATCCAGTCTTGGGGGAGCGCCCAGGTGGCAGGTGGGGCGTGGAGCCACTCGTCCACTGTGTTATGCAGTTGCAGCAACAAGTAGGTACAAGCTTGAACCTCACTACCTGTTTATTTCAAGAGGGATCCTGAGATTCAAAACAAAATGATTAAATGAAAAAGAATATAGTGTAACCAGGAAAATAATTTAGTTTCGTTAACAGGTAAATAGCTCATTTTTAGCTTTCTGGAGATGAGAATAAACAGGACGAAAGAGAAAAAATTGCCCTAATAGTGGAACTGGTTTAATTCACTTTCCTTCTTATTGCTTCATGGACATGGTTCATGGATTTCCAAACTAATGCAGGAAAAAAATAAGTTGTCTTCTTAGGGAAATATCGTCTCATCCTAGTCCATTCATCATTTCAGGGTGACAGAGTGAAACACATCTGCCTAAACATAAAAAGGAGTTAGAGAGACCGCAACTACAGAAACAAAACATGAGTGTTTATAACCACGGTGTGAAGGAACCATGGAAGCCCATCTGGCCAAGAATGGACATGAAGAACAGCTTAGGACACACACGGGATGCTTACAAAACAAAAGAACCGTGCAGAAGGAGGCCTGAGACGGGGAGGAAATTCATTAGGAGTGGAAAGAGAATGAGTTAGAGCTCAGAGAAATAAAACATGAATATTTTGCAAAAACTACTTTCTCCATAGGAGTTTTCAAGTCACTGAACACGATACAGATAGAAGGCAGCACGTCTTCACCAAAGTGGTTTTCAAGGGCTTATTTCAGATGATAAAGCCGTGCTAGAGCAATGAAATGGTTACTTTGCATTTGTTTTAGAAAAAGGACGGAGAGAATGAAGATGGACTTCAGATCACAGCCTCAGCGTTCTCCAGCAGCTATGGAAACAGAACTAAACAGCGCTCAGAGATAACTAAGCAACTGATGCTACAGAAAATGCATTGTCCTGTTTCCATTTCTTCTGACTGTTGCTTTGAGAGCAAAGAATTCGTGAGACATGAAACTAAATACTGGATCATAGTCCTGGCCTGGCTACAGGAGAAGTGCTTGATCTTGGCTAAACAGTCCGCCTCTGTGTCTCTGTTTTAAACCTAGCTGTTGAGATCGTTGGCTTATTCGGCCAGCATTTCTGAGGCCCCCATCGTATGCTGGGCTGGATGGCCTCGCATATCTTCCCCCTCGAGCCTTTAGAGAAAGACGCTTACGCTGACAGGAGAGGCCGGTTTTTAGCTCACATCCCTCACTTAGAAGATGGTGTAAACTGAGACCCAGAGAAGTTAATAGGTCAGTTAAGATCTGTCCGCTAGAAAAGAACTGGGGTGAGAGCCCTGGTCCCTGCTGCAGGCTGCGGCGTGAAGGCTAAATGGTGGGTGCTTCCCGAAAAGTGGAAAGTTCCAGTTAATACGGAGTGAACGTTCCTCTGCTTCATCTGGTAGAAAAATAATACCAGCCTTAAGAAGTTCTTTACTTTTTGAAATACATAATAAAACCTCGCTGCCTTCTCTTCTTTGGACAAACAAACCTGTTAAAGATTAAATGCTCTAATAAGACCAGTGACTGTTTACTGAATGCACAGTGTGTGAGGAGAAGGTACTGGGACACAGCCCGGCCTTGTGAGGTCCTTGTTGGGCCCGTTTGCAGGGGAGGAAACAGAGGCCTGAAGGGTGAAGAGACTGGGCGCGGGGCTGGGTCCTGGGCTGAGCCCGGCTGCGCAGCGCACGTACTGATCGGAGGTGAGGACCACGGCCCCGGGCAGGCTCTCTACGGGGAGAGGCCAGACCAGGCGTCCCCGCACAGAGCGGTGAGCCGGAAAGACACCTGGGAACGGAGACAGTGCTGAGGGGTGGTGGCCAGCGGTGGCCTGCAGCCTCCGAGACGGCCCACAGCTCCCAGGGGCTGCCGGTGCGCCCACGGCTGCGCCGAGGCCAGGAGCGCAGCCGCCCTTCCACCCACGAGCCTCCGGCCCTCGTGGCTGCCCGCTTCCTTCCAAAGCCGCCGAGTCCGTCCTACTTCATACAAGTCGTAATACACGTCAACGTACAAAATAATATGTTATCGTTGCCTGTGTCCTGGTCCACGTGCCCTGCTGAGCGCGCCAAGGTCAGGGATGGTGTCAGGGACAACTGTCCCCAGCACCTGTGGCACCCGCGGGCCACAGGGGGCCTCATCAATGCCGGGTTGCCTGTGGGTCAGAAATGCCGGGTAGAGTGCCTGGCAGAGAAGAGGTGCGAAATAAATGGTAGTGATGATTCGTTATTACCCCAGCGCTAATATCCCAGGATTATAGAACACCGACTAATTACAGAGCTGGCATCTGGTTGGCACCGATCTCACTGTGATGAACCTACAGATCTTCACAGTTTAAAAACCAAATACAGACTGCAGGGGAAAAGAATTCCCATTTACAAGTGGAGACCCGCCGGTGGCCCTCCAAGCGGCTGGACCTGGGGGGCCGTCTTTTTTTTTTTTTTTTTTTTAACAAAATTCACATTTTATTTAGGTTGGAATAAACTATACAAAATTGATTTTCCTCACCAAAAATAGCAGCAATATTTTCTGTATTATTCCTAGATAAACCACAAAACACTTATTTTTGTAGGTTTTCTAGGTTTTGCTTGTAAATCTGGGGGGCCGTCTTGACAGCTAGCCTGCTGGGCTCGCACTGTGCCCCGGGCGCCTGTGTGGAGACGCGACACCCCCTCGTGGGCCCGCGCCTGCCTGCGCTGCGGTTTCCTCCTTCGAGTGTCCATCTCGCGCTTGGCGCTCAGGAGCCTTTCTTGACTTCCTGGCTAGACGTGATTCCCCACCCTCCCCGCTCTCAAAGCACCTCTGCCTGTGCCGTCCTGATGCTGGGAAGACAAGCTGTGGGTACCGAGCTCCGAATTACGCCACCCGCTCGGGAACGTCACGTGTTATTGCACGCGATCTCGACCACCACCCCTGAAGAAGGTACTACTGTCATCCCCATTTTATAGATGGGGCAACTGAGGCTCCGACCCTTGCTCAGAAGCGGCAGAGCCCTGGATCTGCCTTGAGCTAAATTGCATGAGCTTCTACTCTGCCTCAGGGAGGTTGTTTTGTCTTACTTGGCAGTAGTAGACTTAAAAATATCTTTTTTTTTTTTTTTTTTACTTTACGTTTTATTTTTCAATGTAGACGTTTGAAAAGAGTTTAATGTAGTCAAATCCCCTCTTCCCTTTTTAAGTGGCTTTTGGGTGTTGAATCTTTATTACAAAGATTTTTCCCACTTCGGGGTAATAAAACAGTCTCCCAAGATTTCCTCTAATCCTCGTATAAAGGTGTCATTAAAAGAAAAAAAAAAGTCGAAGCCTTTCAGACCTCTGTAGTTTATTTCAGTGCAAAATGGGAGTTAGTGATCCAACTAATTTTCTTTCCCGGTAGCTGCTTGTTGATGGAAAGGTCCCTCTTGTCCTCACAAATGGCAAGGCCATCCTGGTCGCTAACTAAACGTTCATCTGTGTGTGGGTTTATTTCTAGACTCTCTCTTCTGTGCCAATCACCTCATTTATCCATACACCAATACTGTTCTGTTAGTTATTGTAGCTTTGTAACATAGTGAACTCTTTGGGAGTCTAGGTTGCCCAATTGTTCTTGTTTTGAGAGGAATTTTTCACATTGTGTTTGTATATTTATTCTGCAGTTCCTTCTTAAGACTTAACTTTACACAGGCGACGTTGATGTGTACACATTAAACTCATTGATGACTTCACTTTGGGCTTCTGGAAACAAGGAATCGTGAGCTTCCTTTAGACTGTAACCTGATTATAGGTAGAAAAGATGTGCTTTGCACTGTCTGGTGCAGACCTCAGGGCAGGTAACCAAGGAAGGGGAAAGTCGGAAGGAAAGATACAGAGCTGGGCAATACACAGTTGCCAGAGATTCAAGAGTATTAGGTTTGGAAGGGATCTTAGAGATTAACTTGATAGATGAGGACACTTTTTTTTTTTTTAAATTTAGGTGACTTGGCTAAGATCATACAATTAGTTGGTGGCAAAATCAGGACTAGAGTGGCCCAGGGTCCCATCACTCCATTGAATCTTCTTTCTACTAACCAATGTCTCACCGCTTCTAGAACCATAAGCAGAAGGTTTTTGTTTTTGAAATAAAAGTGTGGGAGACTTCAGTTCTTTCTAGTCCCTCCCCTTTAAACTTTCCACAAAAAGGTACATATTAAAAGAAAACATACCAGTTCTGAAAATTCTGTGAGATTGTTTCTTCATTTAAAGCCTACTTAGTAAGTTAGCAAGAGTCGAAGCATAAAAATGGGACTCTGGAATGTTTCTCTTTATCCACATTAGTTAGGGTAACTCATACATTTTGCATGAATTGTACACATCTTTACCTCTACTTTTCATTTTTCCTATTGGTAAAATACCCTAAGCCAGCTGGAGAGAGCTGGAGCTTGGCTTCATTTCTGTTTAGCGGCAATTTGCGCCGGGAGGGAGGGGAGTGAAATACCTCTGGAGGAATCGTTTCCCCAGCCAATGACTGCCAGGTCTAGAGATAACTTGATATGTTTCCCTACAGTGATGTAGCTGAAGTTTGCAAATGTTTGCTCGGGAAGCAAGACCTCTCAAATGCATACTCGCTTCACAGAAAAAAATTTGAATGATATCTTCAGACAGCTCAGAGGAGACAGGTACTTTCTAAATTAACATTGACAAATAATGACTCAGTGTGCAGTTCAGAACCCAGGTTTATCTTCCAGGGTTAAAGCTGGATAAAAATGGTTGCTCTCTACATGTCATGTCATGCTGATTACTTGGGTGATATGTATCTGTGTTAATCATTTTCTATTTAAGTGAAAGGCAGTTTAAAATGTGCTAAAATGTAGACCGAATGCATCCAGCTTTACCTCATTTGAGCCGTTTTTTTAATGCCCCATTTTCCAATAATACACCTTACTCCAGGCAGAAGTCTAGATACTCGGCCAGAGTTAAGGATATTGGATATTAACAGTCTGTGAGATGCATGTGACTATTTACAAAATGCTCTATTTTTGCCATCTGTTCTCCACATTCCCTGGTCTCTTTATGTCCTTCTTTTCCTAAAATGTTAGTTAACGGCTTCTAAATTAATTTCCAAGTCGTTTTTCTTTTTTTGGCTGGGATTCCTTTTCAGTGTTTGACATCATTCAGGGTTTTTCTAATGAAATGTCCTCCACTCTGCTCAAGCCCAGATTCAGTACTTTGTTCTTGTCCTCCCTTCTGTTCAGAGCGTCGCGCATCCTCTTCTCTCTGCATCCCACAGACCCAGGGCGGATGGGAGCCTCTGGAGTGTTCCGGAGGCCTCTCCCGCAGCTGGTGAGCCTTGAGGACAATCATTCCTCCTGCCCCGAGTTCCAGCCTGGGCCTAACGGCTTGTTGCTGGAGCCAAACCATACTCCTCAGAGGAGCTTCTTTCATCAAACCCGAAGCCATTTTTAGATCCCTGTATTTTATTTTATTCTATTTTTAAATTTTTCTTTTATATTGGAGTGTAGTTGATTAAAAATGTGGTGGTAGTTTCAGGTGCACAGCAAAGTGATTCAGTTATACATGTACCTGTATCTATTCTTTTTCAAATTTTTTTCCCATATAGGTTATTACAGAGCATTGAGCAGATTTCCCTGTGCTGTACAGTGGGTCCTTGCTGGTTATCTCTTTTAAATATAGCCGTGTGTACGTGTCAATCTCAAACTCCCAATCTATCCCTCCCCCCCATCCTCCCCCCCCCCCCCGTATCCAGAAGTTCGTTCTCTAAGTCTGTTTCTGTTTTGTAAATAAGTTCATTTGTATCATTTTTTTAGGTTCCACATATAAGCGGTATCATATGATATTTGTCTTTCTCTGTCTGACTTACTTCACTTAGGATGATAACCTCCAGGTCCAGCCATGTTGCTGCAAATGGCATTCCTTCATTCTTTTTAATAGCTGAGTAATAGTTCATTGTATATATGTACCACACCTTCTTTATCCATTCCTCTGTCAATGGATGTTTAGGTCGCTTCTGTGTCCTGGCTACTGTAAATAGCACTGCAACAAACGTTGGGGTGCACGTATCCTTTCGAACCATGTTTTTCTCCAGATATATGCCCAGGAGTGGGATTTCTGGATCATATGGTAGCTCTATTTTTAGTTTCTTAGGGAACCTCCATCCTGTTCTCCATAGTGACTATATCAATTTACATTCCCACCAAAAGTGTAGGAGGGTTCCCTTTTCTCCACACTCTCTCCAGCATTTATTGTTTGTAGACTTTAAATCACTGATTTTAGATGAACATGATTTTCTTAGAAATTTCAAGTTTAGTCTCCCCGTTTTATGGATGCGGAAACTGAAACTCAGACTGGTAAGTGGCTTGCAGAAGGGTACAGGAGCATTGGCAGAGGAGAATAATTTCATTAGTAGAGTGTTACCCTATGTTTATGACAGATTTAGAACATATAAGTGGGAAGTAGCATTAACAAATCCTTTAAATGAAATAATACTAGTGAAACCCATGAACCCTTTTTAAGCCTCATGACAACCTTGTATATTAGTTAGCTGGGGCTGTCACAAAAAAATACCGCAGACTGGATGACTTCAACAACAGAGATTTATTTTCTCACAGTCCTAGAGGCTACAGGTCCACCATCATGGTATGGGCAGGTTTTGTTTCTCCTGAGGCCTCTCTCCTTGGCCTGCAGACGGCCGCCTTCTCCCTGTGTCCTCATATTGGCCTTTCCTCTGCTTGCTCATCCCTGGTGTCTCTTAGGTGTCCAAATTTCCTCTTCTTCTTTTTTTTATAAATTTATTTATTTATTTATTTTTGGCTGCGTCGGGTCTTCGTTGCTGCGCGCGGGCTTTCTCTAGTTGCAGCGAGCGGGGCTACTCTTCATTGCGGTGCACGGGCTTCTCATTGCGGTGGCTTCTCTTGTTGTGGAGCACGGGTTCTAGGTGTGCGGGCTTCAGTAGTTGTGGCTCGCGGGCTCTGGAGCGCAGGCTCAGTAGTCGTGGCTCACGGGCTTAGTTGCTCCGCGGCATGTGGGATCTTCCCGGACCAGGGCTCGAACCCGTATCCCCGGCACTGGCAGGCGGATTCTTAACCACTGCGCCACCAGGGAAGCCCCAAATTTCTTCCTCTTATAAGGACACCAATCAGATTGGATTTGGGTCCCACATTAATGGCTCATTTTAACTTAATCATCTCTTTAAAGGCTCTAGTCCAAATATAGTCACAGTCTGAGGTACTGGAGGTTAGGGCTTCAACACATGAATTTTGGGGGGACACAGTTTGGCCCAAAACACCTTGTGAGGTCAGGATTATTAATATCCCCATTAACTGATGATGAAAGGGTGACACAGAGATGTTAAGTAACTTGCTCAAGGTTGCTCAGCGAATAAATGGTAGAGCCAGGATTTGAACACAATCCAGCCCCAGAAAATCTGCTGAGAATGTTGGTTGGTGCTCTGAGGCCTGCTTAGAAGTGTTTCATAATAACACTATTGTAATGTTAAGAATCTTCCCTTGAATAATTTGTGCTAAATATATATATATATATATATATATATATATATATATTTTTTTTTTTTTTTTTTGCCGTACGTGGGCCTCTCATTGTTGTGGCCTCTCCCGTTGCGGAGCACAGGCTC
>NC_041228.1:76875920-76890010 GCF_002837175.3 Physeter macrocephalus
GGCCATGGCTCACGGGCTCAGCCGCTCCGCGGCACGTGGGATCTTCCCGGGCCGGGGCACGAACCCGTGTCCCCTGCATCGGCAGGCAGACTCTCAGCCCCTGCGCCACCAGGGAGGCCCTATATATTTTTTTTTAACAAGGGACAGTTTTTGTTCATTTGCCATGACTTTTTCAGGTCCATTTAGTTCTTCCCCACTGTATGTAAGAAGGTCAGGGCCCATGTCCCCCAAGGTTGTATAAACACTGTCATGTCACCCGAGACATGCACGAAATATATAGGAAATAGTTAAAGCAGATATGAATTTTTCTTTTGAACACCTTCTCTTAGCTCATCCATAGCTAATTAAATCTGAAAGGAAAGGTGTGTGAATAAATAATTTTAATCCCAGAATTTTCACTAAGAATACCTGATTACACCTTCATTTTATAGAAGGTTGCTATAGCCTATTATCTTAAGAAATGGATGTGGTCCTGTAATAGTCCTATAATCTGGAGAAAATTTCCCAAGGAAATTCAGTAACACAACCAAAGAGTTGAGTGTCTAGTAAGGGATGATCTTCTGTCTCGGAGGCTGTAGGTTCATCATCATTACTGGTGACCCTGTGGTCTAATGCAGCAGTCAGCCTGTCAACTCCCTTCTTAATTGTAACTTTAACACATTTAGGACAAAAATAGCTGTCCTCACTTCCATAGATCTTCCACAGGAAAAATGAGTTGCCCAGGTTCAGCTATTATAAAATTTTCATGGTCACTGTCAGCGTCAGTGAAACTGCGGAAGGAAGAACCCAGGCCTTTTCCTCAGCGAAAGTGAGGTCCAAAATTTAACCTCTGCTTAACACTTGTGATTGAAACAAGATGAAAGCATGTGCACAAATTTACACAGAAAGTTTTTGTAATATTAAAATTAAAGTAAGGTCTTTTTCAGTCATAAATTTCAAACCTCTCAGTGAATAAATAAAATGCATTCACGTCCCAGCTTTAACAACCAACTGTAATATTACAAAGTAAAATGTGAGCCTATGTTATGAGAAAGCCCAGTGACAGTAGAAGAGATGTTAATAGCCTCGTTAATAACAGCATTTCTAAAATAAAGCAGAGCATGAGGAAATGCAACATCTGTCTCAGTGTTAATGATGAAAGTCTAGAAAAATTAGTTGTCATCTCTCTTTCTCTCATTGCTTTCAAGGCTGGCTTCCAGTTTTTTGAAGGAAACCGAGGTACTTTTTAACAGACACTATCACATAACCTTAAGGATCAGAGAGTCAAATTTCTGATTTGTTTATGAGGAATTTTAGACCCAGACGAGTGTCGTCCATCTAAATCACGCAGCAGATGCTGTATGCTGGGGCCAGGACTAAAATCTAGGTCTCCTGCCTCCCTGTCAGCTTCTGTCCACCCTTGTTTTTATGGGAAGATGATACTGGAGAAGATGGTACAGAAAAACTTCCCCTGGCATGGAGAACCTTATAGTGTCTTTAACCTTAGAGAAATTATGATCCCTTCACTAAGGGACAGTGTTATCGAAGGTAATGATATCATCTAGGTACTTCCATTAAACCCAAATATATTTTCCCCTTGTTCCTAAAACTACATTCACTACGATATTTACAATTCTAAAACCAGGTGCAGCTTTAATCTCCTGCACCATAATTAAGTATGGGAAGCAATCTGAAAAATCCCAAAGCATGCAGGTTTTACTGCAGCTGCAAACTTGTAAATATAGTGAGCGAACACATAAACAATTGTAGCTGATTAGTGAGAAATGCCAGAACACTTCGTTCTAAAAAGGATTTGAAAAGCAAACAAATACCTGCCTGTGTAGAAACCGTCTACAAAAAAAGGAAGAGACAATTATTACGTTATGAAAATGGTGTCTTCAGAGATGCAGTAATCACAGGTAGATTGGGTCTCTGCGTAGAACAGGATAAGTTTACAAAAATGGGCTCCTGACGTAAAACACTGCAGCGTACTAGCAATCTGGGATGACGTGATGGCCTTGTGGTTGGGCTGCAAATCCGGATTGTAGGGTTGCAGAGACCAGAACAAGCCCTTGGAATTTCCCCTGAAGCCTGTGCAGAGTGAGATGCTTGGTGAGATTGGATAAGCCTTGTCTGGTCGTCCAGTTCTGTTCAAATATGGGTGAGAGTTCATAGGCTCCCTGGTGAGATGGAGTCATGTGCAGTTACGCAACAAAGTATCTGAATTCAAAGGAAAAGCAGTGATTCTGCGTGAGAGGAGATATCTGCCTAGGTGGAGTTTGTGCTTAAGGATAAGTCTGAAGTGTTCACTCTGGCAGAGCACAGACACTGGGGGAAAAGCAAAGGTCCCTGGGAGTGAACCCGTTAAGCAAAGTCACAGGCGCATCAGAGGGCAGACCCTGGTCAGGGTTGGGAGTCCTGGGAGGAGAATTTGTGCACGAGGAGTGGAAAATAAGGCTGACCAGAGCTGGGCTGTGACAGGTCTTAAACTTCCATAGTGCATCAGTGGGGCAGCACCCCCAAAATGATGCCGTCAGGGTGTTTCCAGCCTGGTTCCACGGCATCACTGCCTCTTGGTTAAGCATCTGTCCTTTCTGGTTGTAAGTCTGGAGGCCTTACCAAGGTCATCTTACCAAGGGATGCTCAGATATTTCGAACCAAAGTTATGCCCAAAGTAGAAAATTAGTTACTGATGTGCTTTGTATTTGACAGGACACAGTGGTTAGTCTTCTGCAGAATGTGCTTCCTTTCCAGTTAGGTATGAGTCAGGAGATAAGATCGTTGTCTTCTAGATCTTGGCTCAAGCTTGGAATGTTGAACAAGGAAGCCAGTCCTCTAATTCCTTCCCCTCACCCCCAGTCTCCAGTGATTCATAGCACATAATCTAATCAGAAGCAAGGAGGCATTTCATTTGGGTAGGTTGCTTGGATTTGTCCTGGGACCATGAGCTGTGAGATGCTGACATCTGTTTGCAACTGCAAGGGGAGAGCATCCTAGAATGGAGCAAAAAATAAGAAGATGAAGTTCAGAGGTATGGAGGAGAAACCAGGTCCTGGAGACATTCTTTTAGAGGCCTGGATCAAGCTGTGCCTGAAGCATGCGCAGTTACACAGCCGAGAAACCCCCCTTATGCTTAAGTGAGTTTCGGCTCAGTTGTCTCTTCCTCGTAACGGAAAATCCTGAAATGGGAGCCATCTCTGTGATGGACATAGTCAAGTCATGATTTGGCCGGTTTCGTTTTTCAGAAGAATGTCCAAAGACAGAGATCTGGGAATGACCCACATTCAGAGTCTAGGAAGACAGTGAGAAGCTGGACATGGACACCAGGCTCCTGGAGATAAAAGATGAGAGTTAGGACAATATAGCTTCTCTGGATCCAAGGGAGAAGAGGGAGGGACCAGCAGTGTGGACTCATGCAGAGCTCAAGGACGAAGAGCACCAAGAGAGACAATCAGGTTTGAGGATGGGGAGGTCCTGGTGACATTGGAGAGAGACTTTTCAGGAGAGTCACGTGGCAGAAATCTGACTGCAAAGGCTCAGGAATACGTTGGTGGAAAAAAGTGGAAGAGCCAACTTTTAAAAATTACATTCGAGTCAAGAGGGATGGAGAGCGAAAGGATACCAGCTATTGGGCAGGGGGGCAAAAGTCTAAAGGGAACCTTTTTTTTTTTTTTTTTTTTTTAAAGCCTTTATTGTGCTTCCCTGGTGGCGCAGTGGTTGAGAATCTGCCTGCCAATGCAGGGGACACGGGTTCGAGCCCTGGTCTGGGAGGATCCCACATGCCGCGGAGCAACTAGGCCCGTGCGCCACAGCTACTGAGCCTGCGCGTCCGGAGCCTGTGCTCCGCAACGAGAGGCCGCGATGGTGAGAGGCCCGCGCACCGCGATGAAGAGTGGCCCCCGCTCTTGTGGGGCCCACCACAACTAGAGAAAGCCCTCGCACAGAAATGACGACCCAACACAGCAAAAATAAATTAATTAATTTAAAAAAAAGGTCTTCATTGACTTTGTCACAATGTAGCTTCTTTTTTTTATGTTTCCTTTTTTTTTGGCCGAGAGGCATGCGGGATCTTAGCTCCCCAACCAGGGATCGAAAGCCCACTCCCTACATTGGAAGGCGAAGTCTTAACCACTGGGCCCCCAGGAAAGTCCCTAAAGGTAACTTTTTAAAGGAGAGAGTGGAGTGGGGGAAAGATCTGAGATGCAAAAAAGAGTCATTTGCTGGAGAACGTTTGGAAGTGACTATAGGCAATGAGGCTGAAGAAAAGAACGAGGACGGGAGAACTGCTTCTTGTTTGGAGGCAGAACTGAGTGCAGAATAAGGAAGATGAAGGGGCCCTCTGTGCTCATCACACTGGGGGCAGACCTGGTAGAAATGAATGTGGGCAAAGGATTCACCAAAGGGACATCCGTGCACAGTAAAGTCTCAGTAAATGCAAAGTGATTTTCGAGGAGAAAGAGGAGGAATGAACGGATATGTGCAGCTCCCCTGTTTTGGAGGATGGCCCACATTTTGGGCAGCCGAAGATGGGAGTTTGCATTTCCTCGGGCTTCCGCCCACTTGCACAAAGGCCTAAGGAGACAGCCAGGTGTTTTGTTCCCCCATGGCGGGTATCTCTGTAGGCGAGGACCAGGCTTAACCTCGAAATTGCTTCTCATTCTCTTAACGCGCTCTGAGAGAGATGCTGCGTGCTTCCTTATGCCATTGGCTGCATTTCTTTTCCACAGTCACTGGAACTTTCACTAATTCCATGGTCAGAACTAAGTGGGTGCTTGTTCTGATAGGACGTTCTCAAAGGGAAACACTGCCTCAGACTGCAGACAAACCCAGCAGATCCGCTTGGACGGGGAGAGGCCAGTGCCCCTCATCATCTCAGGGTTGTATCCCAGCAGCAAGTTAGGCCTCCTCCTCAGCGTGCAAGGTGCACGTTCAAGGAAAAGCTCCTTTTTGCTGAGACAAGTGACACCACCCGGGGCACCTTCCGTGACACATCTGTGTTTAGAAACTGTGAGGCGTGAGCTCTGGGAACGTTTCTGGATCCATCTAAGGCAATGTTAGTGTTGGTGTGTGAGCTTCTGGCTGGGCAGTAACTTTTAATTTATATCTGTGGTTTTCAAACTGTGCAGTGGGGAGTGAGGAAGGAGCTGGGGAGTTTTCAGCATCTGAATAGAATTTTATTTGAACAAACAATTCCAAGGGAAAAGAAAGAAAGGAAACCACTCTTTTAAATAAACCAAAGCCTATAGCCAAGCATGTTATTGGCAATTAAGCAAAAGCAGAATTTTTGCAAAGGGAAGTTATTATTCTGGTCTGTAAATAAGATACATTAATGGTGATACATTAATGTCAATGCCATTAAAAATAAATTGCTTTTTTTTTTTTTTTACAGTTTAAAACATTACTGAACCCCCCAAAGCCAATTCTTTTCCATCTGTCAAAATCCTACTCGTCTTTTTTTTTTTTTTTTTTTTTTTTTTTCCCCGGACGCGCAGGCCCAGCGGCCACGGCGCACGGGCCCAGCCGCTCCGCGGCACGTGGGATCCTCGCGGACCGGGGCACGAACCCGCGTCCCCTGCATCGGCAGGCGGACTCTCAACCACCGCGCCACCAGGGAAGCCCCTACTTGTCTTTTAAAGATATTTTTTACCCCTAAGGCCTTGTTGGAACATTTCTCTTCCAACAGAACATTCCAGATCCCTGAGACATTAATTTCTTCCTTCCCAGTCCTTCTGTAGCCTTTGCTAATATCTGAATTGTCCCGCAGCTCACAGCGAGCCCTGCTTTCAGTTTGCTTGGGTCTGTGCTGGTCTTTCCCCAGGACCCTGAGCCCCCCAGGGCTCCCATTTATCTCCATAGCCCCTGTTGCACTTGTCTAGGAATGATTTGTAGAGAGGAAATCCTAAATAAATATGTGTTTTCCTGAATTCCCAAAAGTCATAATTTTCGCATTATTTCAAACCGTTTCATTATTACTGTATTTGTCATGGTGATCTGTGATCAGTGATCTCTGATGTTACTAATGTGATTGTTTGGGCACCAACCCTCCCCTAGAAGATGGCAAACTTAACTGATAAATGTTGTGTGTGTTCTGACTGCTCCACCAGCCAACCATTCCCCCATCTCCATCCCTGTCCTTGGGCCTCCCTATTCCCTGAGACATGACAATATTGAAATTAGGCCAAGGGAGAGGAAGAGTCCCATGTCTCTCACTTTAAATCAAAAGCTGGAAATAATTAAGCTTAGTGAGGAAGGCAGGTTGAAAGCCGAGATAGGCCAAAAGGTAGGCTTCTTTCCCCAAACAGTTAGCCAAGTTGTGAATGTAAAGGAAAAGTTCCTGAAGGGAAATTAAAAGTGCTGCTCCAGTGAATACACGGATGATAAGAAAACAAAACAGCCTTATTGCTGATATGGAGAGAGTCTGAGTGGTCTGGATAGAAGATCAAACTAGCCACAACATTCCCTTAAACCAAAGCCTAATCCGGGGCAAGGCCCTAACTCTTTTCAATTCTGTGAAGGTTGAGAGAGGTAAGGAAGCTGCAAAAGGAAAGTCTGAAGCCAGCAGAGGTTGGTTCATGAGGTTTAAGGGGAGAAACCATCTCCATGCAAAGTGAAGCAGCAAGTGCTGATGTAGAAGCTGCAGCAAGTTATCCAGGAGATCTAGCTAAGATATTCGTGAAGGTGGCTACACTAAACAACAGATTTTCAATGTAGAAGAAGTAGCCTTCTACTGGAAGAAGATGCCATCTAGGACTTTCATAGTTAGAGAGGAGAAGTCAATGCCTGGCTTCAAAGCTTCAAAGGACCAGCTGACTCTCTCATTAGGGGCTCATGCAGCTGGTGACTTTAAGTTGAAGCCAAGGCTCATTTACCATTTTGAAAGTCCTAGGCCCCTTAAGAATTATGCTAAGTCTACTCTGCCTGTGCTCTACAAATGGAACAACAAAGCCTGGAAACAGCACATCTCTTTATAACATGGTTTACTGAAAATTTTAATCCCACCCTTGAGAACTACTGCTCAGAAAAAAAGATTCCTTTCAAAATATTACTGCTTATTGACAATGCACCTGGTCTCTCAAGAGCTCTGCTGGAAATGAACAATGAGATTAATGTTGTTTTCTTGTCTGTTAATACAACATCCATTTTGCAGCCCATGGATCGGGGAGTAATTTCAACTTTCAAGTCTTATGATTTAGGAAACACATTTCACAAGGCTATAACTGCCATAGAGAGTGATTCCTCTGCTAGATCTGGGCAAAGGCAATTGAAAACATTCTGGAAAAGATTCACCATTCTAGATGCCACTAAGAACATTCATGTTTCACGGGAAGAGGGCAAATTAACAACACTCACAAGAGTTTGGAAGAAGTTGACTGCAACCCTCAAAGATGACTTTGAGGGGTTCAAGACTTCAGTGGAGGAAGTACCTGTAGATGTGGTGGAAACAGCAGGAGAACTAGGATTAGAAGTGGAGCCTGAACATGTCACAGAATTGCTGTAATCTCGTGATAAAGCTTGAACACATGAGGATCATCTTATGGATGAACAAAGCAAGTGGTTTCTTGAGATGGAATCTACTCCTGGTGAAGATGCTGTGAAGATCATTGAAATGACTGCAAAGGGTTTAGAATATGACATAAACTTAGTCCATAAAGCAGCAGCAGGGTTTGAGAGGACTGGCTCTCATTTTGAAAGTAGTCTCTCAAACAGTGTTGCAAGCTGCGGAGAAGTCTCTCCTGAAAGAGGGAGTCAACTGGTGGGGCAAAGTTCATTACTGTCTTATTTTAAAAAATTTCCACGGCCACCCCAACTTCAGCACACACCACCCTGATCGGTGAGCAGCCATCAGCATCGAGGCAAGACCCTCCACCAGCACAAAGATTAGGACTCACTGAAGGCTCAGGTGATGGTTCATTCTTTTGGCAATAAAGTATTTTTAAATTAAGGTGTGTATGTTGCTTTTTAGACATAATGCCATTGCACACGTAAGAGAGCACAGTATAATGTAAACATAACTTTTATATGCACTGGGAAACCAAGACATTCACGTGACTCGATTTATTTTGGTATTTGCTTTCTTGTGGCGGTCTGGAACCGAACCCACAATTTCACCGAGGTGTGCCCCTACGTGTACAGCATTCCCTGTCACTTTTCCCTGAAGGAAGCTCACAGGGCAAAACCTAGGAAAATGGAATACAGAAGTTTTGTTTTTCTTTAGAGACTAGAGGAGCACCGGACATGGTATGTGCTGAGTAAGTGTGAAGAGGACCTTTGTATGTATCCTTGTCTGTATCCCTTCCTTCCATTTGGCTTCCTGTATCTTTGATGTGAATGCCCCAGCCGCTGTTGGAAACCATTTGGTGCTAATTACAAGTTTTACTCCGGAAATAATTATAAACCTCTTGGTAGAATTGTGGACATCATCCCAGGATCGGGTGGGGCAGTCTGACATTTTCAGAAGGGACTGTGTTTTATTTAGTCTATTTTAGAACACAAAGAACACATTCCCGATTTAATCAAGTTAGTTCATGGAATTAGACATTTATTGTAAGTGGAAGTTGATTGTTAAGTGTGGCAAGTATGAATTGGTTCCACAAGGCTGAGATGAACGGAAATGAATTTTTTTTTACTTTTTCTAAGTCACGTAAATTGGCCAGACCCCCACTTGCCAGAGTTGGTGGGAAATTCACAACTAGCCATGGCTGAGCTGTCTTTCTTCCTCAGGGTTCTAAGAACCTGGGAGAAAAATCCCAAGAACACAAGTTCTAATGTTCACAAACATCTCAGCTTCATCACACTAGTGTCCTCTTGGCCAAAGTAGTCACGTGGTGGGGCCCAGAGTCAAATGAGTAGGGTGACTGCACACAGCCGTGGACACTGAGGGGTGGGTTCCTCGGGGGTCATACTGCAACCACTCAGCACAGGCTGACCTAGCTCATCCACTTAACACGAGGTCACTGCAGGTTAAATTTCTCCCTCGTGTGTTTTTATAGCATTTGGTGCTTATTGTCTCTGTGTTCGATCAGACTGTGAGTGCTGGGGGTAGAAACCACATGGGTTTTGTTCAAGGCCGGGAACATTACAGGAGGAGGTCCCCTGCCCCAGTAGAATGGGACCAGGTAGACTATTATGGGACACAAACATGTCCAACTAGGCTGCCCCGTAAGCAAGTGTTTCTTGCAAGAGCAAACCCTGGGGTGGCCGCTCCTAGCACAGAGCACTTGGGAGGAAGTTTGGGACAATACATCTTCAGCATCAATCGAGGGGCCCGGATCAGGTTATAGGGGCGTGAGTCCTGGGGCAGGTCAGGTGCCATAGCACCTTTCCAATTCCAGAGCATCCCCTTGTCAAGTAGTTTTGGGATGTTCTCTTGGTTCCCCGGTAGGCTCCCAACCGAAAAGAGAGATTTCCCTTTTTTGTCAACGATTATGTGCTCCCCTCCCCGCCCCAGTCGGTGTCCTATGGATCGGTTGTTGCAACCAACTCTCCAATATTTTTGACCAATGGTGGGTGCATGGGAAGAAACAAAGTGGAGTAGACTGAACGTATTTAGTCAGACAACCCTGGATGTGAACTTGGGTTCCGCTGTTTCTTATCTGCCTGGTGTTGGCCAGGTGGCTGAACCTCTGTGTGTCTGGGGTTCACCATTTACACAAAGTTTTTAACAATAGCTTCCCTTTAGGGTTTTAATGAAAATTAAGTGAAATAACATAAAGAGGACTACCTTCTTCCCTCCCCCCACCTGCCTTCCCTTTCCCCTCAGCTTGTCACCCATTGACTGGTATTAAGGATTCTTAGGGAAACAGACTCAGGCCTTGATAAGACATACCATGGTATTAAAGTGTGGAGACTGGGCACAAAGCATGTGGGCGACACTGGATAAAACAGTTTTAATCTTAGGGGAGGGCTTCCCTGGTGGCGCAGTGGTTGAGAGTCCGCCTGCCGATGCGGGGGACGCGGGTTCGCGCCCCGGTCCGGGAAGACGTGCCGCGGAGCGGCTGGGCCCGTGAGCCGTGGCCGCTGAGCCTGCGCGTCCGGAGCCCGTGCTCCGCAACGGGAGAGGCCACAGCGGCGAGAGGCCCGCATACTGCAAAAAAAAAAGAAAAAAAAAATCTTAGGGGGAAAAAAAAGAATTTAAAAAATAGCTTATTTTTAGAATCTTAGTCAAGTACCCAAGCCAAGAGCAGAGATCTCTGTTAACAAATTAATAAATTAAAAGTGCAAAAAATACTAAACACAAAATGAGGATAAGGTGTCTTAAAAGCTTATGTTTGCTGACTAGGGATGATTAAACTCCCCTACATAAGTACTCTGTGCCTTTCTTATAAATGGTTGGAAAGTAAGATAAAATTGGAAGGAGACCCAAGAACCCACTCATGTGAAAGAAAAGACTGTTATTTTGGTATGGACAATAACAAAATGATAATTTTTAGATTTTATTTGAGTCTTTATTGAAGAATAAGCTGGGAAGGTTTTATGCTCAATCACCTTTTGAAGCTGATGGTTGGATAATGCATGGGATGTTCAAGACCCAAATGGCACAGTAGACATGCATTAGTATGACTGGTTGAAATTCAGAGTCGTTTTGGAGAAATCATTTCTATAAGTGCTTTGTCAGGTTCCGCAAGACCTCTATAGCCAGGGAAACCCTGTATCTTGTGTTTATTCCACTATATTGCTGCTCATGTAGCTTTAAGAACTGTAGCTTTAAGAACTCTACCTATTACAGAATTAGTTTCTTCTTCACATTTAGACTTACATTTCCATGAACTACTTTTGATAGTACACGTTTTTCTCATCGATTTTTTTTTCAAATTGGGATGGTTCCTAATTAAACAATCACTAAACTATATATGAGATTATGCTGTGAAATAACTGAAACTCAAAATGAAAGGAGAATATCTAATCGAAAATATTTTAGAAAATTTTTGGAAGGAAGAATTTAATGATGTGCCTGGAGCCATTTAGACTTACATTTCCATGAACTACTTTTGATAGTACACGTTTTTCTCATCATTGATTTTTTTTTCAAATTGGGATGGTTCCTAATTAAACAATCACTAAACTATATATGAGGTTATGCTGTGAAATAACTGAAACTCAAAAAGAAAGGAGAATATCTAATCGAAAATATTTTAGAAAATTTTTGGAAGGAAGAATTTAATGATGTGCCTGGAACTGATATCTTTGTTTTTTATGCATCCGTATCATTGGTTTCCTATTAGACAACTTCCCCATTCGGTACGGTACTTAGTATTTTTTTAATATAACGTATCCTTAATGAATTCCTTATAGATTGGTCAATTAAAAATTATTTTTCTTTAAAAATTAATTCTTTCACCTGCGTTGTGATTTATGCCCACACATTTTACTTACTGTCATATTCCAGTTTGCAGATTGCTATGGGTGGAACATTCAGGTCCCTTACAAATTTATATGTTGAAACTTTTAACCCCCAGTGTGATGATATTGGGAAGTGGAGTCTTCGGGAAGGGATTTAGGTTAGATGAGGTCATGAGGGTGGGGCCCCATGGTGGGATTCGTGTCCTTGTAAGGAGAGGAAGAGACTAGCTTTCTATGCCTGCCCACCCCCCAGCCCCCACTTGGAGGACACAATGAGAAGTGGTTTCTGCAAACCAGAAGAGGGCTCTCACGAGGAATCGAATCAGTCCGCATGGATCTTGGACTTCCCAGCCTCCCAAACTGAGAAATGTCTGTTGAGTAAGCCATGCAGTCTATGATATTTTGTTATAGCAGCCGGAGCTGATTAAGACACAGGATTTCTCTCCTTTTAAGGGAAAGCTGGATTTGCTCAGCTCTGTGTTAACCCTTCCTGATACATGGAGCGCAGCTGAAAAACAGGGAAAATGTTAGTTGATGAAGCTGTCCAGCCAGGCGGGAAGGGGAACAGAGGGATAATACAAACCATTGACCATTTGAGAAGGATGATGATGATGTGGGTGGTGTCAGCTTCTCTGGTAAAAACCTGTACAATGATCCAGAAATGGCATATCAAAAACCACCATACTTTTTTCTTCAAATTAATGAGTCGTCCAGTTGTTTTGGTGGCATAGTCATGATCATTTCAGTATCTTTCAATGATTGATGGAATCATTAATTAATGTCATAATAATTTTACAAGTAACTTTTTAAAATTTATTATATTTGATACACTAAAGAACTTCCAAATGAGAACATTTGTTGTTTTCCTGTTATTCACAAATATTGTTAACCTTAAAAATAGAGCTATCAAATTTGTTGGAGATGGTTTATTAATTCTGTGAACTCATTGCATTAGTTTCCTATTATTTCAGTATCAATCCTCAGGCCCCAGGGAATTAAATCAAGGAAGTGGAGACCTCCCCCCTCCTTCTACACGTCCCAGTGGCCCTATTTTCTCATTATTACCACGGGAACAGTAAGACTCAGGGTCAGCAATATTGAAATCCTTTATAAATTGGAAGGGGACATATTGACTTCAACAGTCTGGAAATCCATCTTAAAAATGGAAATAAGCCATGAAGGACAATTATTAAATAGTCAGTAAGGCTATTCCCTTGGATGGGGAACTGGGAAAAATCTCTCTTGGCTCACTTCAGAATCTGCCACTTAATGTTGTAAGTTTGTGCTGATAACTAACTTCAGCCCAATATTTTCCTTTTGATTCAAGCAGTTATCCCTGAAGGGATGAACTACGGGGGAGGAAGTTCTTTCCAATCGCAAGTACCTAAAGATGAAATTTTAGTAGAATCTATAGTTTGTGCAAGAGTAATGTCAACCACAAATAGGGTATACCCTCAGGACTTGAGAGTGAAATGAAAATGGGATAACCACCTTCAGACATAATTTGTTACTGATGAGACTAGGAAGAAAGCCTTTTAAATCACATGAAAAAATTCTCATGGAAGTAATATGAATATAATTTAATACACTTGGTCTAATTAATGATGACATTTATTACTGTCAAGACAGGAGGATGATATTCTGCATGGAGACTGGAAAGAAATGAGGAAGAGTCAGACTTTTTCAGTATTTCTCGTGTACAGTACGGTTTCAGGGTGACTTAGGAAGAAATACTTTCCCTAGGAGCAGAGAATAAAAATTTATCCTGAAACGTATATTTTGCATTTCATTGCCATAGTAAATGCATAATTTTGGCCTTTTGGTTTACAAATATGAATCTTGGTGTATTAATCAGAATCCTCTTGTGAGCAAGTAGCAAAAATCAACTCAGACCAGATTAGGCAGAAATAGTTATGGGCTCACTGGGGAGGCTTCCTGCACCCGTGACCCAGGGAGCACAGGGTCCCACGCTCAGAAGGGCCCTGCGCAGGCGGGTGTTTGTTAAAGCTCTGCGGTCGCCATTTTGACTTCCTTAATAAGTTTACTTTTGAATTTGTGTTTTGTACACGAAATCTGATGGAACAACAGAGTGTGCGTCAGGGCGTGGAGCCTCGGCTCACGGGCCTCCCTGGCTGCTCATGATGTGTTCTGTACCGTCCACATCCACAGCCCCTGGTGCCTAGGCCAGATTTAGCAAAAACAAAGAAACAAAATCAGAAAACAAGATGTTCAGTTATACTTGAACTTCAGATAAACAGTAAATCATTTAAAAGTATAAGTATGTCCCCAATATTGCCTGAGATATACTGTAAAATGAGCTGAAATTCAAGTTTCCCTGGGCATCCAGTATTCTACCTGGCATCCCCTCTCTTCCCGGCTTAGCCACCTGTGATGCCCTCGGCCGCTGGCGGGTCTCGTGGGGAACTGGGAGGAAGCCGCTTGGGCGCACGTGGCCTTGGGGCGGGGCAGGCGAGGGCCATGCGCCCGGGCTGGCGAACCCGCCGCCCACCTCTCTGTCGGGCGCCCCGCGCATCCTGGCGCGGAAGATGCAATGCCTTGCCGGGGGGGACACCCCAGTCCACGGTGGGATGGGAGATGCCCGCTCAGCTTCCCCCTGGGGGAGCCGCGGATGGTCCGGGAGCCTGGATGGTCAGGGCTGCCCGCCGGCAGCGCTGCAAGAAAGAGCAAATCAAAACCCCAAGACGGGGCTTCCCTGGTGGCGCAGCGGTTGAGAGTCCGCCTGCCGATGCAGGGGACGCGGGTTCGTGCCC
>NC_041228.1:76890284-76931400 GCF_002837175.3 Physeter macrocephalus
AAAAAAAAAAAAAAAACAGAAAAACACCGAGAGGGATCTAGAAGGACGCCAATGAAGACAGGAAAACGCGTTTTATTTTAGTGCAGTTAATGACGCGTCCTGGGATCACTTAACCCGGAAGGGTTAAATGAGGTATTTTTGGAATTTACTGCGTGTGGAGACTCGACGTTGACGGAATGTTCTACGTCACTTCTCTCTAAGAACTTTGAATTTCTTCCATGAGCACAGCTGCCAGGGGCTTCTGATTCTCAGCTTAACCTCCGGGGCCAAAGGAGAAGGTTCCAGTTTGGGTAACGTTGGACGCAGCCTGATGGCCCCGCTTGGGGGCCCTGAGCATCCTTGGACCCGTCTGCGCAGAGCGAGGCCGCGAGTCCTGGGTTCACCTCGGTGAGTGGGAGAGGTTTGGGGAAGGGGTCCAGCTAACCTAGTTACTGCAGGAGGTCGCTGTGAGACGATTTCATTCTACTTGATTTGATTTTCCTACGTTTAGTTAGTAAGACTCTATCCTAGGGCTCTTTTACTTTTGAATTAATTCATACAATTGATTGTTTTTGAAAGCCAAAGGAGAAGGTTCCAGTTTGGGTAACGTTGGACGCAGCCTGATGGCCCCGCTTGGGGGCCCTGAGCATCCTTGGACCCGTCTGCGCAGAGCGAGGCCGCGAGTCCTGGGTTCACCTCGGTGAGTGGGAGAGGTTTGGGGAAGGGGTCCAGCTAACCTAGTTACTGCAGGAGGTCGCTGTGAGACGCTTTCATTCTACTTGATTTGATTTTCCTACGTTTAGTTAGTAAGACTCTTTCCTAGGGCTCTTTTACTTCTGAATTAATTCATACAATTGGTTGTTTTTGAAAGTTAAGGCAGGGAGGGACCCCACCCGGGAGGGACCCCACCCCCCACCCTGCTGTGACCTAACAAGATGCAAACGTCCTCTGCGACCCAGCCCAAAGGAACTTCACCGTCAAGCCCTCTCTTCAAAAGAGAGCAAACGTAAACCTGCTTGCATTTAGAGTTGCCCTGCAATTACGTTCGCGGGACTCTCCGGTGTGTGAATTTAGCATTCATCCTTCCTCCTATTCTTACCTGTGTTTATCAGCAGACGTGTAGCAGGTGCCCAGAGCAAGTCTGGGGGCTGAAGCTTACCTGGGGGGGAGAGAGCTGTAACCTGGAAACCTTATTAAAACTACCTAAAACTGTCTAGTAAGTCCACAGCAGCGGGGACAAACACAGACGGAGTGCCTTGTCTCTTTCTTTTTCCTTCCTTCCTTCCCTCCTTCCTTCCTTCCTTCCTCCCCTCCCACCACCCTCTTTCTCTCTCTTGGGTCTTCTGGAGACTCTTGCACATTGAAAGGGTTTGGGGTTTCCCTGCCTCACCGTATCACAGAGCTGCCTGCAGTTTCCTGAACCTGCTGGCCCTTATGCCTCAGTGCCTTTGCATATGCTGTTATCTCTGCTTGTAATGAAGTGGGTCCATGAGAACTAGTTGAAAACAAACTGCTTGAAAGCTGTTTAATAGAAAAAATAGAACAAAGCATTACGTATGATGGTAGGATTATATTAAACATATTGTGTTAGTTTGCTCCTATAGCAAAGCACCACTATGTGGCTTAAACACATGAATTTATTGTCTCACAGTTTTGGAGGCTAGAAGCCCAAGAGCAAGGTGTTGGCAGGTGTGGTTTCTTCTGAGGCTGCTCTCCTTGGCCAGCGGATGGCCACCTTCTCGCTGTGTCTTCACGTGGTCCTTCCTCTGTGTGCGTGCATCCCTGGTGTCTCTGTGTGCAAATTTCCTCTTCTTATACTGGATTCACATCCATCCTAGCGACCTCATTTTAACTTAATCACCTCTTTAAAGGCTCTGCCTCCAAATACAGCCACATACTGAGGGACTAGGGGTTAGAGCTTCAACATATGAATTTGAGGGGACCCGACTCAGCCGATAGCACATAGCAACAAAAGAGAGCTGTCGGCGGGGGCTTGAAGACGAAGGGAGAAGGGAAAGAGACAGGCTGAACCAGACATTGAGTAGTTCGTGTCTTTCTTGTCTTCTCCCTATCACCCAGCCCCGCCCCCACCTTCAGCTTGTTTGGACCACCCTCACCCCACCAAGTGGTATGGTGCCTGGAGAAACTCAGGCATAAAAGTTACTGAGAAGCACAGAATTCTCAGTCGAGTTTCGGCATTAACAGGCCAGGTTTGGCCACACTCAAGATGAGGAAGTTTGGTGAGGCCGGGAGGAAGCCAGCAGGTGCTTTATTCTGCTAGAGATCAGGTGTCCTCACAGAGACGTTGTACTAATATCTTGGGACTCCTCCCGTGAAATGCTGTGAAACTCCCCTCTGCGCATTTTGTCATTTGTCATTGCTCCTGTTCCGCCACCTAACTGAGACTTCCTCCAGCTTTGCTTTGCACGGAGAACGGCAAGAATGAGCATTCATCTTCTCTAAGTCCAATTGAAATATATTTTCCAAAATATCCTGGAATATCTGTTTCTGTTGAAAATAATCACGAGCATCATCTTATACATAGAGTAAAAGAACTGCTCTTCGCTAAGTGTGGCTGTGTTACACTGACCAGATACCGAAACACGTAGGTTCTGGGAATGGAAAGAGTAGGGAAAAAACATTTATCTGGGTCAGCAACTCCAAAACACAGAACCGATGCCTGTCACGACATTGCCAGGGCGTTCTTTTACCTGCTTAAAAAAAAAAAAATCAATTGCTGCTTTTGGCAAAGACTTCATTACTTCCTAATTGCCCCAAATTTCTTTTCTTGTTAAAGGCAAGGTTAACAACTGAATTCATTATCTCAGAAATTAACAAAGACTTTAGTTTTTCAGCAACTGCAAATCACTGCAGTGCTCCCAAGGAAGTATTCCTCTAAAGGAATCTGTAAAAATGTTACGTATTTAATAACTTCATTTAAAAGAGAATAAATTTTCAGATTTGGGGAGGGAAGGCTGTTACAGACTGCTATGGACTGAATTATGTCTCTTTCAAAATTCAGACAGTGAAGGCTTAATCCCTAGTGCGATGGTATCTGGAGATGGGATAGCTCATGAGCATGGGGTCCTCAAGATGGGATTAGAGCCCTTGTAAGAAGAGACCCGAGAGCCTGATTTCTTTCTCTCTCTGACTGAGGAAAGGCCAGGTGGGCACACAGGGAGAGGGTCGCCATGGAGGTGCAGGAAGCGGCTTCTCACCAGGGACCCAAACTGCTGGCACCTTGGCCTTACGGCTTCCAGAACTGTTGAGGAAAAAATGTCTGTCGTTCAAGCCACCCAGTCTGTGGGATTCTGTTAGAGCAGGCTGAGCTGGCAAAGATGCAAATGTTCATCCATGATGAGCATGTCTGAGGCTACTCTCGGCCTCAAAGAGGCCAGTGCGTGTGAAAACCAGACTCCATTCCTTATTCGCTGAAACCTGACTGCTCATCAGTCTGTCTGTGCTCTCACGATCTCTCTAGCATCCCCAAAACAGGATTAAAATAAAAACGTGGGGCTTCCCTGGTGGCGCAGTGGTTGGGAGTCCGCCTGCCGATGCAGGGGACACGGGTGGAGAGGGTCGCCATGGAGGTGCAGGAAGCGGCTTCTCACCAGGGACCCAAACTGCTGGCACCTTGGCCTTACGGCTTCCAGAACTGTTGAGGAAAAAATGTCTGTCGTTCAAGCCACCCAGTCTGTGGGATTCTGTTAGAGCAGGCTGAGCTGGCAAAGATGCAAATGTTCATCCATGATGAGCATGTCTGAGGCTACTCTCGGCCTCAAAGAGGCCAGTGCGTGTGAAAACCAGACTCCATTCCTTATTCGCTGAAACCTGACTGCTCATCAGTCTGTCTGTGCTCTCACGATCTCTCTAGCATCCCCGAAACAGGATTAAAATAAAAACGTGAACCAGCAACTGGGTGTTGACATTTCTCTGTGTCCTGTGTGTCTGGCCCTCTGTGAGGCACTGGGCATGCTGCGGTCACCAAGACAAATATGGTACCTGACATTGTTGTGATTAAACACTTTGGGGGAGGTGACAAAAAAATATACAATTCTGAGGCCAAACGTTCTGGAGGCAGGACAAGATGCACTGGGAGCTCTAGCAGCCCTGGACCGAGTGTGCAGAGAAGCTGAGATGAAAGGTGTGGGGGGCAGGAAAGGTTAAAGGCGCAGGAAGAGCTCCAGGCAGAGAGTGGTTTGGGAGAGTGAAAGAACTTCCTTGAGGCTAGAAAACAACCAGGAAAGAGAGTCACAAGGGATGAACCGGACAGAGTTACCCACATCTAGACTATGCAGGGCCTTCTAAGGCATAGGCCTTTGAAGGTTATTTTAAGGGCACCGATGAGCTACTGAAGTATAATGGCAACAGCTTGATCCAATTTGCATTTTAGAAAGACTGTTCTGGTTTCTCTGTGGATTGGATTAGAACAAGAAAGGAGGCGGTGATACCCAAGAATCACCACAGTGAAGTGTGGGAAGAGGAGGAAGAGACGTCAGAGAGAGGAAGGGACCACACAGAAAGGTGGAGACTTGGCGGGAGTCACACCTGTGAGTCTTAAGAAGGAAGCGCCCAGCAGTGTCAAATGCAGCTGGGAAAAGTCAAGTAGTAGGAAGAGCAAAAAGACCACTGAACCTGGGAATGGCTACTTACTTATATTTCCCAGAGTTAATCCAGTAGCAGTAACATCTATTATTTATTGCTGTCCACTGGGCTAGCTGCTTTCTATGTGGTATCTCTACCTTTATCATAACCACCATCCTTTAGATGAGAAAAGTTAAGGGCCAAGAATTTAATGAATGTATCTACAGTAATGTTCGTTTGTTCATTCAATCAAAGCCAAAATATGATGTGGTCCTTACTCTGAAGGAATTGACACCTTTTCTACTTTCGAATGAATCATGTTAAATTTGTAAATTCTTCGCTCAAGAACAGAACACAAGGACAAGGAGGAGATGGAATGAAGAGTCAGGGAGAGAGAGGGAAGGAGGGGCAAACATCTAGGTTTGGCTTTTTAGCTTGGGTGATTACAGCGCCATGGTAGACAGAATGAAATCGATCTCAGAAAAGATAGGAAAGACATGGGAGAATAAATAGAGGGGTAGCCTGTAAGTGAAGTTAAAAGTCGTGGAACTAAAAAACACAGGTGGGACTTAAGCCCTGGGAAAACATGGAGGAATGTCTCTTTCAGACAGTGGTTAGGATGGTTGTAAATACGGTAGATTTTGATTTTCAGGAGAGTCAGAGTTTAAGTTTATTATTTTGTCTGTGAGATAGAAAGGCAGCAAGGGCCTCAGTTATGTGAAGGATCAGGGTGGACCAGGCTTGGTCATACATGGAGAAAAGATAAGGGAATTGCCTGGAAATGGGTAGGAGCATTTTAAGGACAGCACTGGCTCAATCAAATTGTTCCGACAACTGTTGGCTTTTGTTTCTCTTAAACTCCACTGAGATGCTGTGGCATGGAGTGGGCGCTGCGATACTTTTGGCCTATTGAGTAAGCACAAGTGGTTTCTTTGCCAGACCCCTCCTTCAGCCGTCCTGGGTTCCCGCACGCGTGTTCAAGGTGGCCATTTCTCATTGCCTCTCTTTTTTCGTATGGACTTTGACTGAAAAACACAGCCTTTTCCTAAAGTCTCTGCAGACCCAATCACTTTTTATAAACCAGCTCCAGGTACAAATTCTTCAGAGGGACTTTCAATCACTGCCCTCCATGGTTCCATCTTTTTCAAAAATCTGTCAAATAAATTCAATTCACACCTAGCATAGCTGCCAATTTCATACTCACTGATCAACTGGTGTGTCAGACGAGACTGTCGTCAGGTAGCTGTGTGTTCACCTATGGCCAGTTCTCTTCCCTGCAATGTCCTTTGCTCGTTAGACCAGCCTTTGCATCGTGTTCTATTGCACTCCTGCACTTTCGTTTATCGTTTGCCAAGACTTTTGTTGCTTTGTTCTTTACTTTCAAAAGGAGTTTTAACAATTAATATTGTTTAAAACAATTTTTTTTAAACTTAAAGAAATTGAAGTATAGTTGATTTACAATGTTGTGTTAGTTTCAGGTGTACAGCAAAGTGATTCTTATTATAAAATATTGAGTATAGTTCCCTGTGCTATACAGTAAGTCCTTATTGGTTACCTATTTTATATGTAGTGGTGTGTGTCTGTTAATCCCAAACTCCTAATTTATCCTGACCCCACCTTTCCCAATATTGTTATTTAATACAATAAAGATACTTTTAGAGTATTTATTATTTTTAGTTGTTACAGGGTGTCTCACTCTAAGAATGTACCATAGTTTATTTGATTCCTTATTGCTTGTTTTTCAGTTATTTCCAATTTTTCCTCTACAAACATCACTGTGTATACATTGTAGGATGTTTGACCAACCTAGTAGGTTCAAGATTTTTTTCAGTTGATTTTTGGACATTTGTATTTCTCCTTTAAGGGAAATAATGGAAATCTATCTATCATCTATTTATCTATATCACTGTAGCCTACTTTCTTATTGATTATAATCTCTCTCTCTCTCATTTGGAATAAAACTTAGAAAATATTTCCCACCTCAGGTGATATTAACATACTAGTTTCATAGTTGTGTTTTTCTACAGTTATATCTTTCAGCTATACAATCTGATTTTGTGTAGGAGGTGTCCCTAGTAGTGTGCTGGTTATCCTAAGACCATCTATGGAAGAGGCCGTCCTTTTTCTACTGATTTTAAATGATCACATATTAAATTCATTTATATTACATGTACAGATTCTGTTTCTGGACTTTTAAATGTATTCTTGTGCTGGTAGTAAACTTATGGTTATTGCAACTTATGATAGGTTGGGAGGGCAAACCTCCCTCAATACACATTTAAAAACAAACTATTTGGTTATTCTAGTGTTTTTATTCCTCCATAAACTTTATAATCGTTTAGTCAAGTTTTAGAAAATATCTTTGGGGCTTTGTTTGGAGTTGTATTGTGTTTCTAGATTAATTAGAGGCAAATTACATTCCTTACCAAATTAAGTTTTCTAACTCAGGAGGATGGTGTGTTTTTCTTTTTAAAAAATCTCCCCTTAAATATAAATTTCATTGGTTTTCAGATTATAATAACAACACTCATTCATTGTAGAGAATATGAAAAAAAAACAGACAAATAGCCATTTCCTTTTCTCCTTGATTTTGGACCACAGGTAGAGAGAGTTGAATTAATCATCCCATGGTTGAACTAATTGTACCTCACTAGTCCATGGAATGCTCCTTAAAAGCAGAAAGTAGCAAACAACCCCAAATGTCAGTCGCCCAACCCAGTAGAAGTTCATGTTTTGCTCGTGTCCATTTAGGTTCGGCCGGGGTGGGGTGGGGACTCTGCTCCATCCACTCATTCAGGGATCCAGGCTCCTTCCATGGCGTGACTCCCCACCTGCACCCCTGCAGGCTGAATTCGATACTCCTGTAAGAGCCTGGGCACGTCTCTACTTTTGCTTTTACTAACAGATAATATAATAATTCGTGTTTCTGGACTCATTTCCCCACTACACTGTATTCTTTAAGAAGAAAATATGTTTTATTCATATTTATAACCCCAATACCATGCATGTCAAATGGTTGTGATTTTCAAAAATAGTTGTTAAAATCACATTGTAAAAAATACAAATGCTTACAAAAAGACTGGAAACAGGTACTTCAAAATGGTGGGCTTCAATATTTACATTTAGCATGTGTTATGACTATAGTCAGGAATAAAGAAAACTCTGATAAATTACTCTAAAAAAGAAACAAGCGACACCTCATTGTAGTTTTGATTCACATTTCTCTAATAATTAGTGAAGTCTAGAAGAATGGTACAGATGAACTTATTTGCAAAGCAGAAATAGAGTCACAGGTGTAGAGAACAAACTTATGGTTACCAAGGGGGGAAGGGGGGAGGGATAAACTGGGAGATTGGGATCGACATATACACACTACTATATATAAAATAGATAACTAATGAGAACCTACTGTATAGCACAGGGAACTCAATGTTCTGTGGTGACCTAAATGGGAAGGAAATCTAAAAAAGAGTCGATATATGTATATGTATAACTGACTCACTTTGCTGTACAGCAGAAACTAACTCAACATTGTAAAGCAACTATACTCTAATTAAAAAAAAAAAGAAACAAGTGAATTCTTGACAATCTTTTTTCATGTTTTTGTTCCTTGTAAAAGTTTTGAAATTTGTTCTTATTTGTTATGTATAGCAGTTTCTACACACATAGTCAGAGCTTATGCTACAGCCCCTTTTAAACATTTTAAGAAAGGCTTCTATAAACCAGTAGAACGCTCACCAAACTGTACAGAAAATAGAACACTTCTTTAAAAAATTAGAATATTTTAAGAAATACAATTATGTATAGCATAAACCCTAATTTTGTAAAAAAATCAGGCACTTAGAAATGTCATCTTTTTAAAAAGTACTTTTGTTCATTGACAATTTTTCCTTTTCTTAATGTTTAAACAAATTATTTACATTTTTAAACCTCTTTGTGGCCTGAAACATCTTTTTGCTTTTAGAGTGGTTCTAGAGAAACATTCTTTAGCGCTTTTCAGAAATAAAATGAATAAGTGAAACATATCCTTTAGAAACTGATATAATTTGATTTTAAATTTATTTCAGATTTGACAAAACTCAGCTATTTATTTTCAGGTTTAAATCACATTGTCAGGAGACTATGCCCGTGAACATGGCCTTCTCCTACTTTCTCATCTTAGTCCCACAGTGTCCTGCTCTCTTCTTAGACTTAGAAAGAATCAGGAACTCAGACTTCTGTTAAAATGACCACAGTGTACTTTATTTAATGATTTTGGTACCTTGTGTTGCAATAAAATAAAAAAAAAAATCTACAAAATCCAAATATATAAAATTTCAAGTTTTCTTCTTTTTTTTAAAGTTTTACAAGAAAAATCATGTAACCAAGGAAATCTGTTCATTATGAAGCACTACTTCCACTTCGTTTCATCACAAATTGCAACTTACTTAACAGACCAAAATAACGATGGTACTGCAGTACATCAAATACTCCACACACTGTGCTTTCAACTACAGCAGGTGGAGACCGTGTCCGGAGACAGTGGCCTCCAGTCAATAAAGACACTCTTACGATCCGAACACTAAAGGAATGTTTGGATACATGGAATTTGAATATATATATTTACAGGAAGGAAAAAAATTTAATAACTAGTTTAATTCTTCATTTCAAATAAAATTCCCAATACATTTGTACAGTGTTTACAAAGTAAAAGCACAAGAACTGCCAAGGTTATCATTCAGGTCCAGGCAATGAGCTTGTACTGGGGGCGGGGCGGGGAATGTCGACTCCATTCCCTAAACACACGCACGGGGTCTCTCAGACCTTACTTCTGTATTGGTCAAGGGAGAGGGAAGCACAGGAATGGCCATTTCCCACACTTGGAAGGTCATGCAGAGAGTTTGACAACAGGGCACCGAGAAATGATGGACCATTCTCATCAGTTGGCTGCTCACCTCCCACCTGGTACATTTTCTTTTCAGAGATAGATTTAAAACAAAAACAACAGAAAAATTGAGCTCGGAAAGGAGCACAGAATGTTTAAGGCAAATTAAGCAAATATAGAGCAGCTTCTCTTGGTGTTGAATGGAAACAAGGATTTCACCCGCACTCGAACTTAGGAGCAAACAAAATGAAGTACCACCTCTTGAGGCTGGGTTGCTTACGTCATATACGGATTTTTTGAAAATTGCTTTGCACCAAGTATCCTTTTGGAATTTTAAATGAAAAAACTTATTGGTTACAAAGTGCATAATTTCATGTTTCAAAATAAAACAGTAGCTGAGGTAGTTAGATGTGAAACTTATTTACTTAAGATAACTGGAGGATGAAGAACAAATGTCAGTAGCAAAAATCCTTGCTGTTTGGAAGCAGGTTTCCATTGTGCAGTGGTTTAACGCTGACCTAAATGCTTTTACTTTTCTACTGGATATTATTAATGAAACCAAAATATTAGTGGTAGTAGTATATGTTTCCAATTTGCTTGGTAGGATGTCAGTACAGATGAAGTCTATATCCCCAGTAATTTTATAATTCATGCTTTCCCTATTTCTGCGAAGCTATAACATATCAGGGCATTATCGTTACTAGAAATTTTGATCTAAATTGTAAAAAGTATTTAGTAGGAACAGAAAAATCAATAGGAAGGATGATTTCACTCTTATACTTTTATGACGTTTTTGTCTTTAGCCCTAAATTCAAAGTATTATTTGGTTTCAAAGGGGGAGGAAATGTCTGGCTTATTGGCTGCCCTCCTTGTTCTGAGAATGGGAAAGCCTATTTGCATATCCATCATCTTATCTCTCTCCAGGTCACTGAGCTCTCTGTTAACTAAGAAGAAATGCAGGAGTGATCTGGCAGAGGCAAAATTCTCACCCAGCATCCCCTCTTCTAGCCTAAAGAGAGGCTTCAGGTGGGACGTTCAATAAGCAACTGACCGAAAACTTCCTTTTTTACCTATATCTGGTACCATCTAGATATGAAAGGAGTTTTGTGATAATAACATGCCAAGGATAAGAATGGATATAAACAAGTTGGGAGACATTCCTTTTGAGCAAAACAGAATTTTCCTGTGTTTTCTTCTCTTTGTTTACGGGATAGAATGTTAACCGGAAGTAGCCATGAAAGTTGACAGCTACATTTAAAAAGCATCATATACATGATGAGGACATGATGACTGGTCCACAGCAGTATAATCAGATTTATCTTTGCCAGAAACTAGTTTTTCTAAAAGAGTCTCTTATTTTCAGGGAGGACGCTGGAGAGTTTCATGTGGGGCTGGGAAGTCTCAAAAAGAGTGAAATGTGTGGGGCATTGAAATCCCCTTTTCCCCAGTAATTAGATATACAGCTTATATCTAATAACATCTTGTCTCTAATAACATCTTTCCACCTGGAAAGCTGCCTCACCCCATCTTATTTCCAGGTCCTTGCACCAAGGCCAGTCCACCTCAGTTTTCTTGTGCAAAAACAAAGGAAAGACATGGATATTTCCATGCATAGCAACAAGGATATTCCACCACACTTTTGGTTGAAAAGGTTTTGATGCTAGGAACTGGAAATTTTAAAAAAGCCAGAGAAATCCAAATTATTTTGACTCACTTCCTATAATCATACTTTGAGTCTAAAACCCCCACAAAACCAAAACCAAAAGAACAACAACAACACCAAAATGATACTTAAGTCTGATGTGGCAACATAATTTTTTTAAATGGGTCAGATAATTGCCTAGGTTAAATTCATGCTTCAGAAAGTTTAATACCATGCATTAGAAATGTTTAACCAGTCTGAAATTTTAAGCCTTGGATGTACCACTGGCAACAAGATTTTAGAATCCAGAAGAGATTCTGTTGAATACGTATGTTATGTCAGGTCTAGGCACAACATGATTTTAAACCCACTTATCTGGTGAACCTTCTGAAACCCTATTTCATATTTTTAAGAGCATGCATTTTTTTTTTGCAAAGGAATATGGTTATTAAATAAGGGCACAATGATAATATTTATGTACAACAACTTCCTCTCATGAAGTCACATCATTAAAACATTTTCTGCACTGTTAGTATTGTTTCATGGGTATATTCCCATAAATAATATTTTACAATATTGCCTCCCTGACTCAAAAATGACAAATCATATTACTTAGCACTAGCTCTTCTCAGGACTAAATATTTAAGAGAAAACATGTTACTTTGGCAGGAAGTTGCACAGGACGTTCTCTGTGGTGGTTTCCCCACCATCTCCTCTGTTCTGGAAAGTACTCACATGTGTGTACATGTAAGAATAGACGTGTATCCATGTACAGCTGAAGCCCTTGTGTAAACAAACACTTCTCTGAAATATTTAAAATATATTTATAATCTGAAAATAAATCAACTCAAGAGTTTGGGAAGAAATAAGGCTTTAGATTCTTTTATTGGGTTGTAAAGGGAGACATGTGTCCTCTTAGGGAGGAGAAAGAATCTCATTGTAAACAACACAAAATCTAATCTCAATAGTATCTATTAAAATTTTCCCTCCCGGTAGTGGGTTTCAGAGCTCCACTTGCTAATCAGTAGCTCTGAATCAGGTGTCATGCAAGCGTTCTGGAAAGCGTAGCTTGGGATCAGGGTGCCAACTTTTTAGGCATCAGAAGGTGCCAAGTTTTCTGGATACATTTGAGAAGTATTTAGTAAAATTCAGTTTGGTTAAGAGGAAAATTCCCGTTCTCAATGTTTGTATGAAAAGAGTTAATTTTCTCATTAAAAAACTCATAATTAAAAAGAAGTTCTACATAGACTGTTGAAGAAGAAGTTTTGCTTTTATTAAGTGATCAAGAATAGTCAGAGTCTTTGCTCGGTGAGTTATTGCTGTTCTGTTTTGTTTCTAATCTGCCTCCACCTGCCTCCAAAGCCTAATCCCTCCTGGCCATGCGGTTCTCCTTTGTGCTCATACTAGTTACGGGGTGTCAAAGCACTTTTTGAACTCTAACTAATCTTCCCAACACGGCTATGAGGTAGGTAGATAAATATCATCTGTCTTTCACACGTGAGAAAAATACGGCCAAGGATGAGGATGCCGGGCACTCAGATTTCCTGACCCTGTGTCCCCATCACTGGACCAACCCCTCTGTGTCTTTGTTTCCAGGAAGGAATCTATGTCCTAGTGTGAAAGGAATCTGTTTCATAGAATAACTTAAGTATATTTAAAACAATCATGATATTCAACACAGGGATTTTTGGTTTTCTACTAAACCATAAATTCTGTTTAATTACCACGTAAGAAAAGATAACTGAAAAAATGCTTAGTGTTTTTGTGGCTTACTGACCGATTGTTGCCTCTTTGTTGCCAATTCACCTAAACCTTGGACTTGAACATCCTGTCAATTACATGAAGGGAAAAAGAGGTGGAAAAGGACTTAGTGAAGTACACATCTCAGGGAAGAAGAAAGGCAAATCCAAGCTAGATTGGTGTGTACACATGCACCTGGGGGTCGCAGCTCTCCAAGACCACCCTCCAAGGAGCGTTTACAAAGCACAGAGCAACGACCCTGGGGGCTGGAGGCCCTTGTGGCACCAGGTGGAGGACCCACTTGATTTGGGGAAACTTCTGCATCTGATGGGAGGGGCGACCCGACAAGGAGGGGACCGCCTACCCCATGCAGGTGTTGTAACTTGGCACCCCGGGCAGAATTCAGCACAAACGTTACCTAAGAACCTACTAAATATTTCGGTCTTCTCGGGAAATGCTCTCACGGTCTTTGCGTAGCTGAACACCCTCAGGGCTCTGTGTGCAGACTGAACAGCGCCTCGGATTTCATTCTGCAGCATAAGCGCCCTTTGAAAGGAATGGGTCTGAATTTGGACCAGCTTCAGAACAGTGACGAAGTACGCACACAACTGAGGAAATACACGCGCTCACCAATCCAGAGCCAAATCAGACGAAACAAGGAAGAAATCGCCCTCCGATAATTACCAGTTTGAAAGTCCTAAGACTATCTCAAACTTCCCTTCTGGAAGGTGAATTTCCCTTTGATGTAATCTTTTTCCTTCTGTTCCCGTGACTACAAAGAAAACACGAATATTCCAAAGTGATAAGCAGTTAGTTCTTGGCAATTGGAATGACATCAATAAAGCAAACCGAAAAAATTATGTGTTTTGTTTAACTTGGGAAAGACAGCTTTTGCTTCTGTCGACACCATGAAATTCACCATGAAATAACTGTAGTAAGGAAGGTCCACCCTGGGCCTCCACAGGGGATTGGTTCCAGGACTGCCTTGGACACCAGAATCCAAGGATGCTCACGTCTCTTATAGTGGTCCTCCCTCTGTATCCTTGGATATGGAACCCTCGGATACAGGAGCCGACTACAGTTTATATTTTTATGCTTAAAAGGTCTAAGAAATCCTTAAAATCTAAACTTCCTATTTGAAGAATAAAACATTCACAAATTTGTATTTCCCGTGGATGATTCTGTCAGGTAGACTTTGTGAAGGGTTAAGCATATGTGAAAAGCAGAGGAGCAATTATAAAATTATAAAAGATGGAAAACGGCTGAATAACAAGGTTCCTTGCCAGGCAGGAGCAGAGAGGCAGGCCTCCAGAACTGTTGCTCTGCAGGAGGTGTGTGACAAAACCGCCTCCCAATACACCCAGGACAGCCTCCCAAACCTCTCCCCTCCACACGTTTGCCGAAAGTAAATAAAAATCAAATAGCATTGGCTCTGCATTATTTATTTCCCTTTGCACAACAAAGAGATTTTTAGCAGCAGAATATCACCAGCAATAGATTAATGCACAAGAAGGTTAAATTCCATTACCTACAGCACCTGAGCATTTTCTGTCTATCTAGACAACACCAGACGACCAGATGGAAAGGAGGATTCAAACATCTGGACTCCCCCAACTACCCAGATGTCTGACATCGCAAAGACCAAATTCCCTCCTTGAGTGACCTACTTGTTTACTTTTTGTTGGGATATTTGCATTTGTGTGGACAGTCTTTATTTTTTAATAATGCCATAGTGTCTACTTCTGTTCAGTGAAGATGGTTCAGCAGTCATTTGGAAAATTCAGAAGTTGAAATCCCCCAAATGAAAAGAAATTTAGTCTTGAGGGAAAATCAGGGCTTTCGGGCTGTCAGTGGTCCGGTGGTTTTGTCTCCATTGAAAAATTGCTTCCTTGTTCACCTTTTTTCACTTCCATTATTCTGAAAAGCATCCTCACCAGAATTCTTTTTGCTATTTGGGGATAGAGACACAGACTAGGTGATGGCAGAATCGAGATCCAAAATACGTTGAAATGATTCAACTAATAAATTTGTAAACCTGGTTTAGTGGATTTGAACACAGAGGTTCTTGGGATGTCAGGATGTATACTTACAATGGGATATGATGAGTAAGGCCATGGTCACCCTGCATCTCACTGCTGCTAAAATGAGGGATGATTCAGCGGTCACGTTTTACAGGCAAGAGTGCTTACTATACCTTAAAACATCTCATTTTGTAATCCATCAGAAGCCCTTGGCATGCAGAGCCAGCTAGCAGCGAACCGGCCAATGACCAAGGAAAACTGGCAAGGGGGAGAGTCCCCTTAGGGACAGAGTTAGTCTCAGACACAGAGCCACTGATGTCATCCCTGTCCTTCCACGTCAGCCATGCCTTGTCCTTTCGTAAGTGGACGCATCTATTGTCATAGCCGTGGAGTGGCAGGGGCCACCTCGAACCTCTGCTCTACAAAGCGGCAAATATTCCTGACGGGCCACCGACAGGTTTGCTCTTCAGTCCCCGTACCTGCACCTCTACGGCTGTAGAAACCTTGTGTTCCAACACCTCTCACAGTTACTCTTACTCAGGAGCCTTGTGTTACAGGATGGTTTATTGCTCCTGTGTCCCCACAGCCAATCAACTTATTGGACAACACAGAGGATCTTTGTGCCTTTTTTGGGGCTTTGGAGATCAGGAAATTCACAATGTCTTCAACTTGTTAGTTTTCATTGCCTTGCAATTGAAAATAAGTTACCTGGTGGTAGGGCCACCGTTTACCATTCCATTTCAGTGCTTGTGTCTAGAGCCAGTTCTGGAAAATGACTTTGCCAAAGCAGGGCGTGCAGGACAATCCCGGTGCCTATCACTGGGACTCTCACTTGGTACCTCACGGTACATCTTGGAGACCGTCACCAAGACGGCCCTTTATGAAGGAGAAACACCTCTGGAACACACACAAAAAGCATCCCTGCTTCTTCTTTTTCTGTTAGATTGTTTACCAGATACATCTGAAGACTTTCACTCAATTCTTCTAGTGTTAACTCCTAAAACTGTTATACCGAAAGGTTAGACAGAAAACTTTATAACGACACAGGGATGCCTGACTCTCTTGCAGACTCTGAAACTGTGAACTGAAGTACATTTATTCTTACCTTGCAGCTCAAACCTTTCCTTAAAAACAGAGAAGTGGAAAAGAACCGTGATTTTTGAGCATGAGATCAGCTGTTTACTTTTAAGTGAACACTCGGGTGCTGCGAATGTCCGCTCCGTGATCTCAGAGCTCCTAACCAAGGTTTGGTAGGACCTCAGAAGCAACAGGAGAGCCGAGTCCACATACAGATGTGTCTCCGCTGGAACCTGGCAATGTCACCACCTAGGAAGGCGGGAATCAGATTGCTCAGTAGCTATACATCCATGCAGATTTTACCTCTGAAACTGAATTATAGATTCAGCTTTTATGAATTGGTGATTACAGTGCTGACAATGGTACTCTCAAGAAAGGAAGAGCAGCACCTTTACTCAGACGGATCGATCATGAAACAGATGACGATGAGTTTTTGCTCATTTCCAGACACAGGTAGATTTGCGTCCCTTTAAGGCGAGCCTCCATAGCCCAGTACCCTGAGATATGAAAGCCCCCAGGAATCCGTTGACTTTTTTCTCTTTTTTTCAAAGCCGTGCCTACTGGAGAAAACAAACGAAGCAGGTGGATATTCATAGCATGAATGACAAAGCAGGAAGCAGGAATTCCTGAGTCCGTCCGCTACTTCACCGAGGTCTTTCTCTCCAGGCCTGGGCACATCACCGCCCCAAACGAGTGCTCCTTTCCACGAACTGGTCCATTTCCCCTTGCAATAGCTTGGCTACGATCTTACAAGTCAAGAATTTGCAAGATTAAAGGGTCTGTTGAATTAATTAATGCAAATCACCTTCAGCAAAGCTTGCCAAATTCCGAGATGTTTCTGCAAAGAAAGAAGGGAACCCCTAGCATCAGCAGTATGCAGCTTTGTGGAAGCTGAGGCTCGAGTTTCTGGTGTGGCTGGATCTTCTCAGCCCCCTTCCCCTTCCTCAAGGCAGGAGAGATTGCTTTCTTTGCAGACAGATCCAACACTCTGATTCAGACCAAGGAAAATGTTTCAGCCCAGGCTTTCAAGACGCGCTTCAGAGATTCATTTCTTTCTCTAGGTACAGTATCTTAGAAAGGTTAATAAGGGGGTTTGAATATTTTAGCTCCTTGAAAGGAAGATAAGAAATGACAATTCTTTGACCAGCTGACAGATCTCCTTTGGTTACAGGATGATGTGCTGTCGCTCACAATTTGGATAGAATAAGAACTCTCAGCAGCACAAATAGAAAGCCACAGGTGGAAGGTTAATTGTTAAGTTATCATAGAGGTACCCCACACCCAAACTCAAGTGCTCATCTGCCAGAACCACAATGGATTAAAATGCCAGTGTTGGGCTTCCCTGGTGGCGCAGCGGTTGAGAGTCCGCCTGCCGATGCAGGAGACACGGGTTCGTGCCCCGGTCCGGGAAGATCCCACGTGCCGCGGAGCGGCTGGGCCCGTGAGCCACGGCCGCTGAGCCTGCGCGTCCGGAGCCTGTGCTCCGCAACGGGAGAGGCCACAACGGTGAGAGGCCCGCGTACCGCAAAAAATAAATAAATAAAATAAATAAATAAATAAATAAAATGCCAGTGTTGATTAAGATGCATTCTACTGGCTTGTAATCAAAACAGGAATTTCTTACAATGGTAGAAACCCAAAATGTATTTTCAAAACACTTAAGAATGTTTTAGAACTTGTTTTGATAGATGAATTAATTTGAAATAATTAAGAGTGTTGATTTGATATAACTGTATACCAGACTGCCACTAGAACAGTCCAATTAAATGAGCTTAAACACATCTCCATTGGTTAGTATTTGTAGCACCTAAATGAAGTAAGAATTTGATTAGTTCTGTTTGAATGCAAATCAAGCAAGAGAGAGGGGAGATGGCCACCCCTTAATTTGGTAGATGGAAGTAAAATAAAAACATGAAACCTTACATTTTCTGAAATTCTAATAGAGTAGGTGGCAGGCTTCAATAATAGCACGAGAGAATTTTGTGCTGGTAATATTTGCTTATCAAGTTGATTAATTTTGATGTTGATCTGCTTTGTTAAATATGATCTTTCTCTGCAAACATCATTATCAGTAACTGTACTCTTCTTGTCTGGTACCACAGCTGAAACAGCAGCAGTCATCACAATGAACCACTGATGGTGGCAGGAACTGAGAAATCAGGGCTCTGACTTAGCACTATATCAGGTCAGCTGTTTAACTGATGCTTCATGGGGTTCACCAAGGAATTCTTGGTGTTGTATTCTGGGTTCATAAAAATTAATATGCTTCCTTCTCTCTCTCCTTTTACTCTGTAGAGGACCTGTGGGTTTATAGGATTCCCTGACCAGAATTATTTCACTCAGAGAAAATTAGTTATGCAAGTTAACAGACATCTTTAAATAAGATGCTCTTTACATCTGTGGGAAGCCAGTCACTCCGGGCCATATTGCAGGAGGGAAATGGATTGGGTACCATGCGAGCATGTGTCCTCATGGGATGGGGCTGGCTGTCCCGACTCCTGAAAGGTGATGCGTCTCTTCCAGGCATGGGGAGCAGGGCTTCAGAGCAACCTCTCAGGTTGCAATAACTGAGGTTTATGTCTGGAAATTTGTTATTCCTAAATAACGCATATGCTGGAGGCTGTGTTCCGGAGAAGTCTACTAGGACATCTAACTTCTGTCCACAGAGAGATATTTTTGCGATGGTTCTTTGCTGATCATGGGGAAGGGGGGGTCTTTTATAAACCCACATGTCCCGTTTGCACTGTCCAGAGTGGGGTTTCTGGCTACCTCACAACACGTCCTGATGCTGTCTACCTGATGGCCCCTCTTCCATTCCTCTGTGGCCAGACAGAGCCACTCCATTAAAAACCAGAATGGTGACTGGGACAAAAAAGTATCATACGTGCTCATAAAGGATGCTTCCTGAAGATCAGAGAAGTGCCTGTTAGAAAAGTTTTCAGACATCTCAGAGGCATCCTAATTTCATGTCTCTTCTTAAAAGAAATTCTCAGGAATATTTCCAAAGTTAATGCAGAGATTGATTGTTTTGAGTCAAATACTTTGTGCCAAAGAATGGATCGATTTTTTTGTTGCTTTGTGCCCTTGATTTAAACGTATCTAGTGTTGGAGAGGCATAAAAACAAATTACAAAAGGACTTTTCTTTTTATAGGCTGTCATCCCTTGTTGATTTATCTTTATATTTATATCATTACCTTATGTTTGCCATTATGTGTGCTGATTGTGTATTGCGAGGCTTACATAACACAACCTTGGAAAAGCTTATGTTTCTTTATTGCTCTAGTATAGAATTAAATATAGACATTAAAAAGAGAAGCAGTGTGGTAGAGTAGAAAGCATTAGAGCTGAAGTCAGAAAACTCTTCTTCTGCTACCAGTAACCAAAGTTCGAGCTGCTGGAATGTGGAATTCCTTTTGCACGTGACTGTGTGTTGCCGGGCAATGCCAGTCATATAGATCACGTGTGACAGACGAATGACTGAAGGAATCCTGATGATAAAACATGCCTGAAGGAAGTGTTCTCAAGTCACACTGAGATCTCGCTTAGATGCTATTTGCTATAAAAATTAGTGACTCCTAACTTCATGAAGATCTGCTTAAATGAGATCAAAGTCAGAAGATAGAAGATTGCTTGTATTTTTCATATGTTAAATTCAGACTGATCCCTGTATCTATTTGTTTAAATAAACACCAGGGTTGAGAAAAGTTTTGGTTTATTATTGGCTACCTTTTTAGCACAAATTCAAGCAACACACACACGGCTGCCTACACAGCCACATCTTTGGTTGGGTCACAACTCTGTCATCCCGTAGACCCCAGATGCGTTACATCTAAGCTGAGGAGGGAGAGGACACAGACGTTATTTTATAATCCAACTCAACATATACTTGGTACATGTTTGCTATATTTTTTGTATGTAATCTTTCCATCTAAGGTGAGGTTCCCAGATTTATATGATGGTTCCACTAGTGGTATAATAATCCTCACAAGTATTAAATTTTGTGACTTGCAAGACATTAAATAAAATTTAGGGAAAATTATTGCAATGGAATAGAATTATCTTATAATATGAAAAGAATGTCACTTCTTCCTTCCTTTCTCTCGCTCACCTTTTTTTTTTTTTTTTTTTTTTTTTTTCCCCCAGTCAGAGGGTCAAGGTAAGTAGTGGGGTTTGGCTACTTTTCACTTTGCCTAACTGGATGACAGTAGCATACATGTAGAGAATACAAGCAAAGAACCATCGGTTAATTTATATTTATCACTTACTTTAGTGCAAAGTAGGGCCATGGGGGCGGGTGGGACAATTGTCTGGAATGGAAGACAAGCATTTATCTGCCTACTCTGAATTAGGGAGTTGCAGTAGAATTCAGTGACAGACGATAGAGACTTCTGTTTCTCATCACTGACTTTTTTATTTTTAACTTTTCATTTTGAAGGACATCTCTGACTTTTCAACGAAATTTTCTTTGAAAAATTTGATCATCAGACCATGTTTTTGTTTCTCCGGAGACCGTGCCCAGTCAGGAAGAGATTTTGGTGGGAAACTATTCCTTGGTTTTCTAGAAAGATTTGTAGTCATTAGAAGTTTCCTAGCTGTGGGAGTGACCCTTGGATAGTTTAGTGTCTCTGAGCTTAAATTCTGTCATCTGTAAATGGTACTTAATTCATAGATGGCCTCGAGGAGGGGATGAGATCACATCGGTAAAGCTGGCTAGCACAGCCCAGGCACGCGAGAGTCTCGGGCACAGTCAGCTACCATCCATGTGGGGAAATGAACGGCATGAAGTCTTCGGGGGTGGGGGGAATAACCAAAGCAAAAATTTGATTCAGTCCGTCCGTGTTTCTGACTTACGTCGGTATATTATGTCAATGATTTTGGCAAAGAAATTAGACATTACCTGACCCCCATTTAGCAGAACATAGGCCCACAAAAGGTTAAAGTTTTACAGTTCTGCGCTAGATCACTGCATGCAATATTACAAAGCATCTGATTTTTTTTCTTATGGAATCTAGAGAAAGAGCTTCAAACGGATGGCAAAACAACAGGATGCCTCAAACACCCAAGGGGGAGCTCCTGAACCCCTCATTTCTGTGGGTAAATTGCTGTTTGCCACTTCCTCCATTTGGCTTTCTGCTGTCGTGGGAGCTGGCCTAATTGCAACAATTAGCAAAATTAAATGGCGCATTGTGTTTTTATTACAATCCCACCCACATGCCGCAGAGTTTTACTTTGGAGGCCGTTGATCACAAACACTCATTGCATCTTCCCATGTGCCCATTTTTAGGACAGCCACCGGGCAAGATGTCTGTCCACAGGGAGCACTCTGCAGTAGACAGTGCAGCCTGCCCTGGTGAGGAGAGGAGGTGGCACCCAACTGTCAAGATCGTTTCACAGCCTGATACAGGTCGGGACCAGAAACTTGGAAACGGAGGTGGGGTGGGGGTGACTGAGGGAAATGGCCCATCCTTAGCCATTTTGAAAGGCTCCTGCTTCAGATGCGGCGAAAGGGTGTTATGTGTCACAAACTGGCAGAAGCCATCATTTTGATTGTTTGCAAAAGTGACATTGGGTTGCTGAAGATAAACGAACATGAGTTGATTTGCCTCCATCACGGAAATTAGAGAAATGACCACCTCAGTTCTGCTGTGTTTCCACCACGCACATCAACCATCCTCTGAGCTATTTTTCTGAAAGACAGCCTGAGCTATTTTTTAACAGCCTTTAAGGAATTCTCCTTAGAAACGTAAAAACGCAGGCAACTCATCCAGTAATGATGAGAAACAGTAATGGCTAAGGGCAAAGACTCGTCAGAATGCAGGGGAACGTATATTTCGTCTCAGAAATGGTTCACTAGAAAAAAAATGTCTGGATTCTTGTCCAAACATCGTGTCAGAGCTTGTTTCCACTCAGTGGCATTTGGTACACTTAAAGGCAAATATGTAACCTTACATAATCCTGCTAAGGACACCAGAGGTTTCCTTTGCTCCATTCAATCTGTTCAGAGAAAGAAACTTCGAAATGACTCAAAACTATTCTAGTCAACTGCTTAAAAGATGAGATCCTTGAGGGGGGGAAGATTCATACAAGCTAAAAGTGCTAAATTATATCTGGGTATTTCCAACCAAAGTTCACAAGTGTGCTGATGTCTTACAGACATGGGCTCTACGCTTGGGCTGATGCCAAAAAGGAGAGGGGGGGGAAAAAGCTTTTAATCTAAAAGTTCATGTGTCAATAACATACCAATTTATATGCATGAAAGGGGCAGTATATACTTTACTCTTTTCATCTGTTACTTTAGTTGTGTGTTTGTGTGTGTGCGTGTATTATATGTAATATGTATCTGTTATCCATACCATACACACGTATATACAATATTTCTTTAAAAGGTCATTGAGCTTTCAATTATTCCTATTCACTTTTAATTGGCTTAATTACTTCATGTATTCATAGAGCCAAAGGAATTGGGCATTTAGAAATTAAGTATAAATACTTCAATGTATTTTATCTTCGGGTGATCTTTGTATTTTCTCTTTTGCTAATACTTGAATTGCATATTCTTGCCATGTCAGTAGGAGAATTTATTTCATTTGTCGTGTTCACAGCAATATCATAAAGGAATAGTAACAAAGTGTCTGCAAAGTCAAGGTTACTGAACTAGATAGTACATAGTTAAGTAGGACAATGGAAATGGGAGAAGATTTAAAGGACATAGTCATTTTGGGGGACCAAACTTTGACTTACATGGAGAAAAAAATTTTTTTTCTTCCACACAAATACTTAAAGTCCCAGTGTGGTTAAGATACATATGGTCCTTCATTTCAAATAAGGTTTTGTTGAGAAATGCTAATTTAAAAGTGAAAAAAATTTATAATATTTTCTTTTAGAAAATTTCATGGTCCTATGCAAAAATCAAGCACTAAGAACAGACCCCTCACCCCCTACAGGGGACCCAAGTAGACCCAGCCCAGGAAGTTAGTTGGAACCCACAGATAAAGAATCCAGCGTTTCCAATTCGTATGCTAACCACGGCTGCTTCCTTTTGGATTCTTGAGTTACTCTCCGTGGACGACGTAATGGTAAATTGAAAATGAAATCTTAGGAAGAACTAAACTATACATATGAAAATCAAACTTTGTTCCTTTGTACGTTGACAATGTCTCTTTAAATCCTAATACTTTAAACTCTCTGTTATCGGTGGACCTAGAACCTAATACACGTTCTCATCACCACACAGTCTGATGGCAATGCAGCACTTTATGAATCATGGAAGCAAGATTAAGTCATGATTCTCCTTGGAAGTAAAAAATTTTGTGTTGTTTTTCTTGTTTGTAATCTTGAGAAAGTTTGTAATTTATAACATGGTGGAGATGTCATTGCCTTCACAAGAATTTTTGACTAAAACATCAAAATCTTCAAGTGTGCTGGATAACAGAGTATTTACAGTATTTGGGAAATCACTGAAAATTTCAAACTTCTTGCACCCTCCTGACTGCATTCTCACCTCCAAGACAAAGCACAGTACGTCATTTTTTTAGCCACACGGCACTTATTTCGACTCTTGACCTGTTACATGAAGGATCAAGTTGAGAAATAATTTAGGACTTACATGATTGAAGAGTGATGGGGTCTGTTGTGTTTGTTGACTGACATTATTATAATCTGTTATTTACTCTTGAAATCAAAGGTAGAGTTCAACTGAGCAATTCAATTTCCAAAGATCATTAATTAATGAAGCTAGTGACTCGTGGTTCGGCACCAGAGTGAAGAATCTGCCATTATAATCATTTTTTTCCTTCTACAGTTGGGGGTGGGATGTTTTCACTAATTGCTGACAAGAAGAGCGTCTTCCTGGGCCTTTACTGGTGACTAGATAATGTTTTCACATCCAAACAAAAGACTATTATCTTTTAGTGGACTCTTGCTTGAAGGATCAAATCATGGCGTACTAGGAAAATATGTCTACCGATAAAAATCATCCATTTTTTAAAACATTGCTTTGGGGCTTTGTACCAAAAGAAGTCCTAGGTCAAGCCCCCTGTCACTTCCTGTGGGTGTCATCATAGGGACAGCAGTCTCTGTATGATACACCCATTACGGGCAGTGGCTCTAGACCTTGACTATTTAAAGTTAATTGGACAGTCCAAAAAACTGAATATGTTACACTGATTTTTTTTTTTAAGTGACTTGACTAATATTTAGGATATCGGTTGGGTTAATATAAAACCAGGGAAGGAAGTTTAAGACATCTTCCACTGTGGTCAGGTTTGTCATAACAGATGGAAGAAAGTAATCACTTACATCTTTGATTTCCTGGGAAACATTGGCCAGTCTTGACAAGCCCTTTCTAGTTAAGCTGATTCTCTTGTCCCCTGATATTCTGATAGCACCCTTGGCCAGGTTCCTGGGGGCACCAACATGGCAAAGTAGGGTGATCTTGCAAGAGACGCATGTTCTTAACCTGCCGAGGCAGGTTGATGGGATCTGTGGACCAGTTTCTGACATCCCAAGTAACTATGATGCTTAAAGTATTTTAAACGATTCCAGGTCTATAAAAAAAGTGATGATGCTTATATGTATACCCTATATTTTTTTTTATTACAAAAATATTGAAATAATCCATGAGTTATTCCACTCTGCACCAACTATAAAAAAATACTATCAAAGTTTGACCGGCACTTTTAATGCAACAAAAAGCACCATGACCGGGGGACGCTGGGAACAGAAAGTGGGGAACGTTTACTTGCTGGACGGAGGTATTTAAAACCCAGAAGCTTGTTGTAAGAGTGCGACTTTACAAAGGACTCAAATACGAATCTTAGCTGGATCTAGTGATAAGCCCTCAATCGGTTCAGAAGGGTTTTCTCATAGCACATTCACTGCATCTGTCTGCTCATACTTACTAAAATGTGTCCCAAAGCCTCTAAAAGACACATCACGTTGACCTTGGATGGGGGAGGGACTTTGACCTTGGATGGGGGAGGGGGGAGTCTGTACACAGCGGAGAACTTGATTGTTCGCGCTCTCTTCCGCTTTCGTGGGGCTCACGCCAGCCACGCTCAGCCGTTCAGGGCGTCCCCGTCAGGCCCGTGTTGGATGGTGTTTGGCACTAGAAGGGTGTGGCATGGTGTGTTCTGGAATCCGGCCTCTCCGCCCTCACGCAGAGCCTCCACTCCTGGCCCTGAGCACAGCCCGGCTCTCCCTCCGCTCTGCCCTGACCTTCCCATGTGAGCTGCACGGGCCGGGAAATCAGATGCTCATTTTGCCTTTTTCTCCCGCTTCCTCTTCCTGGTTTTATCAAATGTTTGCAATTGAATACTGCATCCTGATTATCATTGAACTTTCATCACCGAGGTATCTAGCTCCTTGGTCTCGTCAAAAGCCAGCCATGGGCTGCGTGGGGTATCTGTCATGAAAGATGTTCTCAACTGAAAATTTAAAATGAAAAAGAATCCTGACGTGTTGAAAACGAACCATTCCATCAATTCTAATACATGCGTAAACACACTTGGGTTTTCTGTCCATTGGATAGGCTTTTCACGCATGGGATTGGCTTTCACGTGAGAATGGTTTATGAATTCTTTCTAAGCTTTACTATTTTTTTTTTTGTTTTTTCTGGAGTCTTGAGGGATATGTTTTCTCTCTCTTTGCTTTTATATTCCCGTGGGAATCGCAGCTTTGCATCAAAAGAAATCACCTAAGCTATTTTGACAGGATTGGTGTGTGTGTGTGTTAGTGTGTGTGTACACGTGTGTGTGTATGACTCAGTATATTTTTATGCAAAGATCAGTTAACTCCATCAAAACACCCTACTGATCGGAGGCAACGTGTCCCATAATAATAGTACCCTCAGGTGGATGTGCTGAAAGGTGGGGCGGGGGGCGGGGTTGGTGGCAACAAGGGGTCCTACTGAGCCGGCCTGTTCCCTTCAGATGGAGCCGGAGGGTCTCTGGGCTGCTTTTGCAAAGGAGGCCAGCAGCAGGCTGTCAGCTGATGGAGGGCCAGACACGCATCCTGATGACGGTCAGACCGGGAACGTCACAGCTCGCTGCCCGACGCCAGGGCAGAGTTTCATTATTGCCACAGCCCAGCTGTCACCCCTTGGTCTGGAGCCTGGGGCCCCTCCAAGTCCTTTCGTTTCACAGAGTGGTTTCGTACTCCAGCCGCTCCTGAATGAGAGCATCGTCTTTGTACTGCAGCCTCGGAGGAGACGGGGAACCTTCAAAGGCTAAAATGGCCTTTCGGAGGCTTCGGTCCAAAACGTGTCTCTCCCACGCTGGGTACCTGTTCCTGAACAGGTCAATTTTAATGACAGATTCTTCAATCCGCGGTGGGCGAGAGGACGGGGTGGACGGGGCCGTGGGCCTCACCTGAAACACAGGCACGCACCCGTCCCGCTCTGCGAATTTCTGGTCTCGGTCGCCGGCGACGCTGCGGGTGTTGGAGAGGGAGCGCAGGGCGCTCGTGGCCGCTTCTGGAGACGGCGTGAAGGCGGCGGCGGGGTCCCCACAAGCGCAACTTGGGGACCGCCCGAGTCTGGGTCCGTTGGGGTGAAAGAAGGCATAATACATCAGCATAAAAACAACGCCCGTTAAAAAGCTGCTAAATACCACGCACAGCGCTGGGATGGCAAATGCGTCCGCGATCTGGGGGGCCTTGTAGAGGTACCAGAGCGCACTCAAGGCCGTGTTTTCCAAAAGGATCACAAAATAGTAAATGAAGAGCCTGCAGCGTGTCCTGCCCTCCTTGACGTTGAACCAGCTGAAGATGTAGATGATTCCCACCACCATGTCGAACACGATCTCTTCCCATTTGGTGATACAGAATTCCGTCTCACAGTGGACGATCCAGAAGGTCATGATGCACCAGTGAAGGACGATGAAGATCCCAAAGTAGAGCTGGAAAACCGAGGCGAAGAGGGCGAAGGTGATGACCCTGGCCGCAATGGTGAAGAAGTGCCAGCAGAACTGGATGACCACGGCCATGTAGCTGATGGGCTTCTTGTCATCACGGGAGTCCCGGAGCGCCTTCTGGTAGGAGGCCAAGGCCCAGGCCAAGGACACGAGGGAGGCGGCCGCTGTGAACCCTACAAAGGCAGACATAGGAAGACAGGCTGTCAAAAGCGAGATTCAGTGCTGTCCCCGGAAAGAAGTCACGTGGGGCTAGGGGCTTGAGGCAGGCTAGCTCCTACCACAGCAAAGCTCTTCGTGCCTTTGAGTTTTAGCTGGACTAAACACTCAGAGGGGGGTCCTAGGATCTGTCCTCTAAGGGGCCCCAACTATATGGACAAGACATGAGGCTAGTGGGAGTGCCCCCAGGGACCAGCATGGAGCCTGGGGCTGAAGATGGGGAGGGGTGTTAGCGTTCTGTGTGTTCGGTGTAAAAAGACCGGGGAGGTCCTTTGGCTTGGCCGGGATATGACTGTGGATGGGGGGTTGACAGAACTTGGTTGCTGTTTCACCTTTGCCACTTACGACCTGCATGACTTTGGACAATCATTTAGATTGGCGTCCTCATTCAGAAAGTGGATGATCTCCTGGGCTCCCTGTCAGCTTTGAGATTCTGTGATTGAAAGGGACAAAGGATGACAGGAAACTTGAGGGGCTAGTTGGTTCACCTTTCTGCTTCTAAACAAGAATAAGTGTAGGGCCTCCACCAAAGAAAGTTAGCGGCTTCTTGAAAATGAGAAAAGGAGTCCATGGAATCTCCTTGGCCACGTTTCTTGCGATACCTGCTGTGCAGTCTGTCCTAATATGATCCGAGACTCTTCCTACAGCTTCTTCCCGCTCAGAAGAAGAAATGTCTGCTCACCGCCACGCACCTCTTATTCTTTCACAAATTAAATATTGTACAGAAGTCACGTATCAACCACTTTTCTTCTTACGCAGTGAGCCCCATTTGGTTAGTATCCCCCCAAAAGTATGTTTCCAAGTTTAAAAAAATCATTCTCATTGCCCCCCTCCACTCTTACTCCACCTACTGTGTCTGAAACGTCACCTCTGTGGTCGTGATGTGGACAGGGCTCACCTGAAAACACACCACCTCCTTCAGGAGAGAGCTCTCTGGGGAGTTCCGCTTTGTCACTGACACGCCAGGTCAGTCTGCACCGCAGCTGGTTTACTTAATAAGCCGTAACAAAGGGCTTCCCTGGTGGCGCAGTGGTTGCGAGTCCGCCTGCCGAGGCAGGGGACACGGGTTCGTGCCCCGGTCCGGGAGGATCCCACGTGCCGCGGAGCGGATGGGCCCTTGAGCCATGGCCGCTGAGCCTGCGCGTCCGGAGCCTGTGCTCCGCAACGGGAGAGGCCACGGCAGTGAGAGGCCCGTGTACCGCAAAAAAAAAAAAAAAAAAAAAAAAAAAAAGCTGTAACAAGGCTTACCAGCACTAACAAAGGTTTTGTGTGTTTTTAAGTCCAGCTAGCTTTTCCTCACCAGATCTATTCCTAATCATAGTTCTCCCGCTATGGAATGGGGGTTGCCAACAACTTAGGATGGAATTTGCACTTTTCTGTTTATACTTTAATAGAGAAAAGCTGTTGTCTATGGTCCTTGAAAAATGAATTTCAAAAAATGACTCTTGTGGGAAAGAGTCACACTAATTGATAGAAAAAACATTCGACCTCGAAAACCATTTCTTACACATTCTCCTTGAGAAAGGTGAACTCCAAAAAACAATTATTGATAAAGAAAATCTTTTCCGACAACACGTCTCACGTCTGCTCCCCAATCAAGCCAGCGGAACCTCCACATCTTACACTGGGCCTTCAGGTTTTTTTCCGGCCAGCAAAAAAACCTTTCATTACTGCAACCCTCAGGCAGTGTAGGCGATATTCCTAGGTCAGTTACCACCAGTGCACAAAGGAGTTTGCGATAGTGTAACTTCTAGGCAGTGGAAGCACCAACATCTATTCTAAAGCACCTCCAAGAGTGAGAAGAGAGGGAAGGAGGAAAAGTTACAGAAAGAAGAAACAAGGTGAGAGGATGGGAGATAAAAGGTGATGGAATAATTATGCGGAGGACATACTTATTATCAGTTTCGTGTATAAGAACACAGCGTAGTGCCATTTTAATGTCAACACCCGTGTGTGGGACACAGAAGCCCTCAGGAGCTCGCTCCTGATTGGCACCATTTGCGACGGTGCGGGTTGCTTCCTGCATAGACTGCGTTCTCCTTATGCAATTGAGCTGTGCACCTGGGCCGCTTCTCTACCTGCGCGCCCTCCGGGTTTCCACCCGCCCGCATCCTTCAGGACCGCGCGGAGCACAGCGCCACCTTCAGGAGGATGGCTGCATTGTTGGTCAGGCTCCGGCCAAGGAAGGAGCGAGCGACTCCATCGGGCAGTCAGATCAGGGTACCAGTTATCGAAGGCTGTTATTCAAAGCAGTGAAAATAGTAAACAGCAACAACAAACTTTACGTATACAGCATCCTAAAATTATCCGTTGTCAGATTTTAAGAGAATTGGAAAAGTAGCTTCGTCCAAATTCCCCTGTAATCATCACCCCTTTTATTATTATGCCCTAATAAAGGAATTCAGCCTGCATTTGACACACCATAAAATTGTTATGACAATATTCTGGCAGTAGAAAAATGAAGACTTTCTATCAGCTTTGCTTTCTATGTATCTTACGATTTAAAAAGCCATTACCAAAGGCAAATTTCGTGCCCGTCATAACCATTCCCTTCATGAACTATCTGTTTCACAAGAACTAGAATTTCCCTTGTTCATTTGATGGCGATTTTCTTTTTCATCTGTTTAGCAATTAATCTGTATAAGACAAATATATGCCTGAACAGAAAATAGGGGGCCATTTTAGAATTACGCCACAGTACAAATTCACACCCGCCATGAAACGCTTTAATTCTTTTGCTTTTCATGCAAATGATATCAGCTCAGTTGTTTCAAATGCCAACGGTAGATGTCCTCCACAAGGCACTGTGTTATTATAGGGGTAGAATTCTCTAGAACTTCTGAGGCGCTGTGCTGGAACATGGAACTCTAAGTGCTCCTTTAGCCAACAACATATATTTTAACTTTTTATTTGAAAAGACTTGTAAACTTACAGAAAAGTTGCAAGAATAAAAATAGTAATTGGACACATATATCTTTGCCCAGATTGTCATTTGGCATCATTTGCTTTATCACTGCCTTCTCTCTCTCTCTCTCTCTCTCTCAAACATTTGAAAGTATATTGCACACATCACAGCTGCTGTGTTCCAAATTTACAGGTTGAAATCCTACCCCCTAAAGGTGATGGTATTAGTAGGTGGGGCCTTTGGGAGGCCCTCATGAGCAGGATCCCTGGAGAGAACCCTAACCCTTCTGCCATGTAAGAATATCACGAAGAGTCTTCCACCCAGCAGAGAAGAGGGCTCTCACCAGACCGTGCTGGAACCCTGACTTCCGGCTTCCAGATTCCAGAACTGTGAACGAGATGTTCCTGCTGTTTATAAGCCACCCAGTCTGTGGTATTTTGTTATAGCAGCTGGAAAGGACTATAGCACAAGGACTCTTCACCCTAAAATACACCAGTGTCTCCTTCCCATGAAGAGGGATATTCTCTTAGATAACCACAGTACATTTATCAACTTCAGTCCATTTAACATTGGTACAATTTTTCTTTTTAATCCACCATCAATCTTCCATTTTCATCAATTGGCAAACAATGTCCATTACAGGATATTCCCTCTGGTATAAGAGTGAGTCTAGAGCCAGGTATTTCATTTGGTTGTCTTATCCATTTAGTTTTCTTTAATCTGGAATGTTTGCACAGACTTTCTTTGCCTTTTATTATTTGACATTTTTTGAAGAGTACACTACCTAAAAAAGAAAGAAAGAGAGAGAGAGAAAGAAAAAGAAAAAGGAAAGAAAAAGAGTGTTCCTCTTCCTCATTTTGGGTTTGTCTGTTTGTTTCCTCATGGTTATGCATTCTAAGCTGCAATACTACATAAGTGACACTGAACAATATTATTCCCATCACATCATTAAAATACTAAAATATAAAGATGCCTTCTGTAGTCCTGGGAGGTGTACAGTGGGTCTCATAGTATTTTCTTTCAAAACGATGACTAGCACACAGCTCATGAAAACTTCATTCTAAGGTAAAAACCAGCTCCAGAGGACTCTGTGGGATCACACTATTTATTAAAACGTTAAAAAAGGTGACAAGACCTCAGAGCTTCCCTAGTGCAACAATCTCATTTTAAAGGAAAGAAACTGAGTCTTACTCTCAGGCGTTAAATGATTTATCTCCCCTCCCTCCTCTCCCTAACGTGTCTCCAGTGGAAATTATGGAAGAGGTGTGGGCAAAAGTTCTATCATCTGCATTTAAACATTATCTCCTCTTGGAAATAATGGATAAAGGGATTAGGATGGGATATAAGACCCCTGAAATATTACGATCCAAGAGATCGTTTTATGTTGAAACCTCTAAACTAGAAGGGGACTACTTCTGGCCCCTGAATGAAATTAGTTCTCTCTAGGAGTAGGTTTTATATCAAGCACGCCCCTGCCCCCATTCTCTCCCTTCAGATCACTTATCCCAGCTTATAATTATGTTTTATTTTGTGCTTGTTTAATCAATGTGTTTCTTACTGGAGTGGTCATTTAGGTAAGGAAAAGGACCTGCTTATTTACTTTTCTGTCATTTTGTGCCTTGCGTGGTGCCTGGCATAGATTACGACTTGGAAGGAAGAAAGAAAGAGAGAGAGAGAGAAAGAAAGAAAGAAAGAAAGGAAGGAAGGAAGGAAAGAAAGAAGGAAGAAAGGAAGGATTCTAAAGATAGAGTCAGAACCACAGATAGAATGAGACATTCAAAAAATTTGCACCATTCTTCATTGCTCTCCTATTCTGCTTCTTTGCAATTTCAGTCTGAGCTGCAAATGCCAAAACACTGTCAAATGAAACCTGTCCTCCCGTTGTGTTGTTCGTGGCCCGAGTGTAAACAAGAGTTCCTGGAAAAAACCTAGAGAATGCTTTATAGGATTTATAGCCTAATTCCCTGGATGTAGGAGATTCAGGGAATTGAACCAATTCTTTGATTGAACTAATTCTTTGATTCTTCAACAAACAGAATGAGCCTGTCTCTTTCCTTCTCCCCAGGGAGGGCAGAACTGCTGCCCTTCTCCTGCTACAGGCCAGCCAAGGGTTAGTCTCAGGGATACACCTGGCCACTGGCCCATGTTCACAACCAAACTGCAGTTGGTGAGAAGGGCTCTTTTTTTAAAAAAGAAATTATTATTGTGTAAAATTTCAAACATACATAATAGCAGAGAGAATAATAAAACAGGTATACCCTTCATGCAGAATTAACTCCTAGGTCTGAGTTCTGAAATCCATCACGAGGGAAGCGTGAGGTTTGGCCGGCAGGGGGCGCCTCTCGACGGAGCGTTGGCTCGCGCCTTCCTGAATCTTCCTGATGCTCCTCTCCCTTTACTGCGAGACAGGAGAGCTGTGCTGGAAGCTGACTCGCCCCGATAGCTGATGTTTCTCGGCTCTTCCTGGGAAGCCTGAACTGGTAGCTCTCAGCCCGACTCCCTGTAGCTCACCTGGTTCCAGAGCCACCTGCCAGCTCTCCCTTTCCCCCGAGACAGGAAATGCTGTGCTCTACCTTGAAAAGCCACATCTCTCCGGTTAATCCCTCCTCATCCTTCAGTTTCCAGTTTAAGCACCATTCCTCTGCTTAGGGAAGCCTGTCCCAGTTCCTAATCTAAGTCCAGCCCCCCTGCTATAAGCGCGCACCACACCTTGTGCTCTGCACACGCACCTCAGCGTGCCAGCATCTCTGCTTGGGTACCAATTTCCGAAAATAGCCCATTTGTCATCCAGTAGCTGCTCTCATATTGTCTCCCAAGCTGCCCACCATCTTGATCGCAAACTTCTTTATTTCCCTTCTTTCCACCCCATTTCTCCATCCTGTCAATTTCAACATTTTTGGGAGGAAATTTTAAGTATTTTTCTCACCAATGGTTTGGGAACGGATTATTTACAACTTAACCCTCCTCGTTATGGAGGCGAGATGATCACATGACCATTCACAACGTATGTAGTCTTTCATCACAAACACGATGACTTCTTCCCCCTACAGTCCCTGAACAAACAGACAAAATATTGAATTTTAAATGACCACATAATGTTGATTTCTTGCAGTCAAAACAAGTTATGGTTTCCTCTTTTTCCCTTCTTCACTCAAGTCACAGAAGATAAAACCTACAGCTTCTGACTTTGAGTTCTGAGTTTCTCTTACCCGAAAGAAAGATATACACTCTAAAAAAAACAAAAAAAAGTTACAGTTCCATTAGTGAGTGGGAGGTACATAATCATAGGCGAAGAAGGAGGGAGTGTTTGTGGGGTCCTTGCTTTGTGCATAGGGATGAGCTAGGTGCCTACAGCCTTTGTCCAGTTTAAATTTCATGATGACAGTTAGGGGCAAGCACTGTTTTGCATTCAGGGAAACAGAGACCCAGAGAGAGGCTAAATAACTTGCCCAAGCTGATGTGATTAGCCAGGAGGATAGACATCTGAATTCATGGATTCCAAGCTCTGCACCATGACCACAGACTGGATGGGCTCGGCAGCCCCAGCAGGCAGGGTGAGGTGTGGACAAGTTGTGAGGTGTCGAACTTGTGGTGCCCAATTCAAGAGTAGCAGGTCATGAAACCAGAAAGGTTTTCCATTTCTTCAGCCTGTTTAGAGCTTGTCTCTTAGTTACAGAGATAAAAGCAGGAGATCCACTTGGCTGGACTCTTACTGAATTCACCTAGGTGAAAGAATGTCATAATTGAAAAAATGTAAAGCCCCCTATGCTGTGATCTTTGTGGAGTGAGGTGAAGGGAAGGAAAGTAATACAAACTTCACTGGGTCTAAGATGTTCGAAATCTTCTTGCGTTGAAACCATTTTATCTCGGTTTTAAACCTTGTAATAGTTGTGATTAAAAATATTTAAATGCTTTAATATGTTTAATTTTGGTAGGGATATGCACTCTCTTCGTAATACATCCTGAGGATTTCAGCTTCTTTGCAAGGCAAATTTAAGGCTGCTAAGGAGTTGATAAGGGAAACACTGAACAGAAATTTTAAAAAGTATTTTAATAGGAAAGCAGTTGAAGAAAGTTGTTGGGAGAAGCAAAGTGTCTCTCCTCCTTAAGAAATGTGGAAAGTAATTTCCTTCTGATTGGAAAAAAAAATCTTAGGTGATCTCACATAGCTACAGCTCATCTTAATTTTTAAATTATTTTTAGATTAAAAAAAAATCTCAAGAAGGCAAACATTCTGTGTGTAGGAAGTTGAAAACATCGAATAGTTTTTCTCTAGGAAAAAATTCTGTATTTAGGAGAAGGTGAGAAGTCACCATTCTTTGTACAGTATTACAAATTGCAAGGTTAAATTTACGTTGAAAATAAAAAGATGATAGAAATGACTACTCAAAAGACATAAAATAAGTAACCCGAGATGCCCAGTAGAATTAAATTGTTCTTTAGAGTAAGTTTATTTTCCATACCATTTTTTTTTACTATCACTCTATTTTTTTCTTATAGATAAAAAAATTATTTATGTATTTAATTTTTGGCCGCTTTGGGTCTTCATTTCTGCACCCGGGCTTTCTCTAGTTGCAGCGAGTGGGGTCTACTCTTTGTTGCGGTGCGCAGGCTTCTCATTGTGGTGGCTTCTCTTGTTGCAGAGCATGGGATCTAGGCACGTGGGCTTCAGTAGTTGTGGCACACAGGCTCAGTAGTTGTGGCTCGTGGGCTCTAGAACACAGGCTCAGTAATTGTGGTGCACGGGCTTAGGTGCTCCGCGGCATGTGGGATCTTCCCGGACCAGGGCTCGAACCCATGTCCGCTGCACTGGCAGGCGGATTCTTAACCACTGCGCCGCCAGGGAAGCCCTCTATTTTTCTCTTGAAGTTTTCCTCTGTTGGATGGTAGGGGGTGTAGTGGGGCAAAATGAAGAGAAACAAAAAGGCAAAAACAGGGACAGAGACAGGCAGACAGCAGCTGTAACCTTCTGTCACCTGGCAAAGAGGGACACGGATGGAGAAGAGCAAAATTAAAATAATAATTAAAAAAAAACCCGATATGTATCAAACTGCTCTGTGGTTGACTTTCCACATTGTTTAGCCCCTTTATTCCTCACAGCATCACTTCCTGAATGTAAGTATTTTGCCCATTTTACAGATGGGGAAACTGAGGCTCAGAGAGATGAAATATTCTTATCAAAGGGTGGCAAACTTTTTCTGTAAACATAAGAAATATTTGGGGTTTTGTAGGCCGTATGGCTCTGTCAGAAGAGTTCAACTTTGCCCTTGTAGGGAGAAAGCAGCGAAGAAAAAGTAGGTGATGGGCTGAATTTGGTCCATGGGCCTTAGTTTCCCAAACCCTCAGCTGACCCGCGGACACATTTTTAACAAGTAGCAGAGTTAGGATTTATACCCACATTTTTCTGACTTTAAACTCCCTAAACTCATTGAAACATTTTGGACCAATGATGAAACCTGGTAACTTTGGGAACACTTTTTGAGGTGGCTATAGTGTGATCACCGTCTGGATTAAAGCCCGGAGGCCCTGTCACCGTTCCCCCAACCAAAGAAATGAAGCTACAGGAAAGCGCTGTTGCAGGGTATCCTGTACATAGGATGACGTCTGGGCATGAACAGTCGACTGTAAAATTATCTAATAAGGAGCACGAATGCCACACCTCAGTAAGCTTGATCATTTCCAGGAAAGCAGGTAGGCACCTGCAAAGTGAAAGGGCAAGACGGCCCCCTGGTTCAGGCGGTTCCCCACCGGTGCGCAGACCATCTCCTGCTCCTGGTGAGGCCCCAACCGTACCAGTGGAAGCGCCCGAGACAGAGTCTTTGACTGTTTCTCTTCCCTTATGTCCCAAGGTGCTTCTGCAGTCTGTCATGCATGTAAATGTGATGGCCCGCATGCCACCAATCACCTGCTAGTGTCACCAGTATAGACAGTTACTGGCCTATTTAGAAAGATCTGTGATTCAGGGCATCCCTGGGAGAGTGACAGAGTCTGGGTCCCCAGGGTTTAAAATCAAGTATTAATTCTAATGAAGGCTGCTGTCTACTCACCCACATTCAGAGTTATTCGTGCTTAGAGAACTTGGAAGGGGGCCCAGAGGATGCAAAATGGTGACACTAACCCAGGGTAAATAAAACTAACAAGAGTGAGGCACACAGGGGCGGCAGGTGGCTGGTGTCGGGTGGGTGGCGAGGTTGGAACAGAGCCAAAGATGTGTTCTGGGAGGGCGGGGTGCTGGCATGTGATGCTCACGGTGACATGAGGTGGCATAAATATTTGTGTCTCTGGAAACGAGAGCCAAGAAGGTCTTTTCTGGTAGGAGAGTTGAGAATCTGCCTACATGGAAGAGAAGAAGGTGAAAAGAATGCCCCTGATGGAAGAGGGTCCAAAGCGGAGACCTGGGAGGACACACCAGCCGGCCTGTGTGTGGACACGTTGTGTTTGGTGCCTTCGTCCAACGATAAAAGGATAACAGGTTTGCATCCTGAAGGCCCAGACGCAGGTCCTCCCCTGCTTCCCTCCTCTCTGTCCCTCCCTCCACGCTTTCCTCTGATAAACACTGGCACCTATTAAGTGCCGGTCGCTGAGGACACAAACGCAGGTCCCTAGAGGGACAGCACATGGGCGTGGGAAAGAGACATACTCCAACGTGGTGAGCAGAGTGCAGAGGAGAGAAACAGACCGTACCCCGAGGGGAGACAGCCCAGCCAGAGCCGCAGCGGAGAGCTGGCCAGCGAAGCCAGGAGACCGTGGACGTGACACGCCAGACAGGAGGACGGGGGCCTTGCCTGGGAGCCAACGGCACCTTCAGAGCCTGGCGGTGAGGCGCGTGTGAGCCCTGAGTGGCTGGGAGACACCCCCGGCAGAGGTGGGCAGCTTGGCAACACATCCATGGGAACGGGGGGAAACTCTACCTACTGACCCTGAGCCTCTGCGCAGGTCGCCCGATCACACCTGCTCTTCACAGGTTTGAGTGAGGGTCAATGAACTAGTGTTCCTGAAAGTACTGGTGAGCAGAGAACTTTCTACAGAAACGGGATTAGCCTCTCCGAAGCCTAGCTGTCCTCTTAATTTTGCACCCTTCTGCCCCCTCCTCAGGAGCTCTTTTATGTCTGGATTCTTACTGAAGGAGGTTGGCTTCAAGAGAATAACAGGACAGAGAAAGAATAGAATAGGAGGTACAATTTCTAGGGTAAAGACTTTTTCTCTTTACAGATACGAAAGCAATTCTTTTGACAGGATCCAGTTTCTAAAAGTCACTCGGAAATAGGAGGGAAAAATAGTTGGCATTATCTACATAGGTGGAATATGTACTTCATTTTATTTGGATTAAAAGCAGGTAAAATAGAAGCCACTCAGCTGAAGGAAGGAGGGGAGGTGGAGATACGGGGTCAGGGGGGCAGGAAGGTCTGAGGCAGGAGCAGGTTTCCGTGGCCGCATCTTGAGAAACCCAGGTGATGGGGACAGTGTTGATCACAGGATTTCCCTTAATTGTGTACAAGAAGGGAGGCTCCCTGCAGGAGGGCAGGGCGCGGCCTGGGGCCCTCCCGAGAGCGCAGAGCGGGCGGTGGAGGGAAAGATGCTGGGCGGGGCTGTGCGAGAAGGACCGGGACCAGGGGTTGGGGGAGCAGCTGCCCCCTGACCGCCTTGAGGCCCTCGGGGAGGACAACGGACTCTTCGTTTACCTGCTTTCCACTGCTTCTTTTCCGCTGGCTCCATTCCTCAAACAATTTCTGGCGGAAATGGATGTCCTTTAAAATAAAAGCCCTTTTTACACCATGATGGAGCGTTCTCGAAGGCTCCCCAACGTCGAATTGTGGGGTTCTTGCGGGCTTCAGGAAGGAGGCCTTTTGGGGGGGTGAGGGCTGGAACCCCCGCTTCTGCTCTCATTTCCCGGCGCCCTGTCCTTTGGGTTGCCTGCGTTTCACTCTGCAAGGAAAAGGCCGGCTGGCGCTGGGACCACTTAATAATGCAGCAGTAAATTGTGCCTTCCAGCCCGGCCAGGCCTTTCTGGGTGATTTACAAGAAATGACTCGATACCCCGAGGCCTGGAATTTGTAGCATTATCTGCTCTCCCGGCGGGGCTGGCTCAGAGAAAGGCGACCCGCCAGGAAGGGGCTGGGCGGCGGCGCAGGGGCGCAGAGCCAGGGAGCGGGGGCGCCCGGCGTCTCCGCGGTCCCCGTCCTCCGTGCGCGCGCCGTGAGCATCTAAAGCTGCGCGAAGAGTGCCTGGGGGAGGGGAGGCACCGCTGCGCCTGTCCCTGCGCGGGAGCCGCCGAGAGCTCACATCGCCCGGCTCCGGAGTCAGGAGGCAGCGGAGGGAGGCTTTTGCCTCGGGCCTGCCGGGCCTGGAGCAAGTTGACGCCCCTCCTTTCCCACCTGCTGGCCCCCCCACGGCGTCAGGACCCCATCGGGCACAGCCTCCCACCTGGTCCTTCCCATCTCCATCGCCCACCCATAATCGGTGCTCATTTGTGGTTAAAGGGAGCTGCCCACAAAGGGCATCTGATCAGATCTCTCCACAGATGAAAACCCTTCAGGGGCTTCCGGCTGCCCTGCGCCTAACCAGGTATCAAGCCCTTCCAGGACCTGCCCTTTGAAGACCCTCCGGTTCTCTCCTGCTTTCCCCCCCGCCAGCCCCTTCCTCTGTCCTGCTTGTGAAAGGGCGCAGGACCCTATGGTCCTTACCCCCCGTGTCCTCTGCTGGCCTTTCGTCTGTGGAAAAACGTCGGCCAAAGAATAAGATTAATCAGAGAAGTGAGAAAATGCAGAAGCAAAGGAAGACAGTCCAAGGAGACCAAATAATAATAGTTTAGTCATTGAGCAAAGTCAAGGGCCTGTAGTTCCTCCTTAAGGGCTATAGATAACATTCTGAGCCATATCCTGGGAGCTGTCTTGTAGATACTGAATCCCCCTCCAGGTGGAAGAAGGTAACTACATGATGACCAGGCTGTAGCCATGACATAAGCTGCCGCAATTCCAAGAATTGGCCTCAAAGAAATGGAAACAAACCGACCCTGGAACTGAAGATTACCTGTACCTAAAACAATCGAGATGACGCTGGTCAGACCACCGATGACCAAGGTCAAGAGGCCGGTCAGAGCTGGCTGTGCTGTTTCCGCGTGTAGCCCCCTCCCTCTGTCTATAAAAGCTCTTGATTCTTGAGTGTCGGGGGGGGGAGTCGGCCTTTGGACAGGAGTCCCCCTCGTTCGCCCGCATCCAAAATAAAGCAAACTTACTTTCCAACAACCTTGCCTCTTCATTGGCTTTTGAGCGGTGACCAGCTGGACGCCACTTTTGGTTACACTTGGGCGTCTGTGTCCAGCCCGCCTGGCAGACTGCTTCCTCCCTTCCTCCAGCATCTACCACGGCAGGGGAGCCGCCAGTGCTGCCCCCCTCCACCATGTAAGACACCGAGGGGGAGCCTGTCTGCCCCTGGGTGCTGTGCTGTGGCTTAATCACACGGACAGACTAGACTCAATCTGAGGGCCGAGGCTAGGAATTGGGGAGAGTGGCTGTGAAGGCACTTTGTAAACTGTAAGAGTTTTACAAATATTAGGGGTTGTCTCCAATGCTCAAAACATAAAATCCAAAGGAGAGAACCTCACAGTCTGGATATACCGAGGAACATTGTGAAATTTCTTTTAATACTTCTCTGGGTGTGAGCGATACCTTCTTGTCCAAAAGGTAGACTATCAGACCTGTCAAGGATTATTCTGGTCTCAGATGAGAAAATGTCCAGCACTTTGGGACATTTTAAAACTTGTGCAGGATACCCGGCTTCCAGGTCCTCTGTCCAGGGGTGCAGAGAACAAGCCAACCAACCCTTTTTAGTATAACCTTATTTTAGAAATAAGTGAGCCTTTCACCAGCTCGGGTAAACTAGTTCCATGTGCACCTTACACGATTATGGCAAGGCTCCTCCCAACAACTACTTTTACGAATACGAGGGTCACCTTTTAGCTGATCTGTCATAGTTTGAGGGGCCCTCAATATTTTGAACCAAAAAACTCTGTCTGGGAAGCCACATTTACTTGAAATGACCTATGTCACTGCTAGTTTGGGATGATTATGGAGATTTAACCACAAAATCACTAAAAAGATAAAGAAAAAGAAAGGAGAAAGAGAAAGGAAAAGCGAGGGAAAGGAGGCAAAAAATCTAACTCAAATTAGAAATTATTCCTGCAAGTATGAGTTCACAATTAAGTTTTGGCTTTGACAGGATTGAAGACAAGCTACCCCCAAAATATGACACCTCGGCATACTGGATGTTTCAAACTGAAAGAATTTGAGAAACGGCAGGCACAGAAAGGAGTTTCTGCCCTTTTCCTGAAGCTGGTCATGAGATCCTCACGTGAGAGGTGCCCTCTCCATCCCAAGAGGAAAGGAGCATCCTTATCTCCGAAGACGGAGGGACTCAGAGAGGAAGCTGAATGAACAGGCCTTGCTAAGTCTCCCCCAGGTTACTGCATACACTGTCACATTTCCCCATGACTTCCCCATCTTCATCACACCCAGTATCAAAACGCTCAGGTTTATCTGCTTCTTCATGCCTTCACTTCCTTAGGAAGGTTCACGTGTCCCGTAAAACGTTTATTAGAGAAATTTGTAAGCTTTTCTCTTGTTAATCCGTCTATTGTTACAGGGGCCCCAGCCAAGAACTCAGAAGGGAGGAAGGAAAAGATAGTTTTCAGGTCCTACAGCTCTTACAAATCCGCTTTTTAAAGCAACACAGTAAGTGGTTACGAAGATCACTAATAGCAAACGAGAAGCAGCATCAGGGGACAGGTCTCTAGTGAGAGGCTTGCAAACCTGCTCAGACTCTGTCTTAAACAGAAGGGAGGAGGGGCAGGGCTCCCGAAACTGTGCTGGATAACTAAGAAATGGTGACGAAACAAAAAGGTACAATTTCTCAACCTGTCTAACATTTGACGTGCATGTGTGATTAAATTGAGTTAAATAGGATGAATAGACATTCAGCTATTTCATCTCCACCCCCCAAAGTTTATATATTTAGACTGGCTTCAAAGCGATTTTAGATCTCCTCCTTTCATTGACCAAATGGAGAATTGCTTTATATAAAGAAGCACCTCAGGGGCTTCCCTGGTGGCGCAGTGGTTGGGAGTCCGCCTGCCGATGCAGGGGACGCGGGTTCGCGCCCCGGTCCGGGAGGATCCCACG